>NC_053155.1:136685015-136943755 GCF_016835505.1 Polypterus senegalus | reverse complement strand
AAACTCAATTGGCTTCCTGCTAAATATGGTATTGATTTAAAAATTTTGCTATTAACATTCAAAGCTCTTAATAATCTTGCACTCCAATATCTCTCAGATCTGTTACACATTTATACGCCTGCTCATACTCTTAGATCTTCTTATTTAAACCTCCTTGCTACACCCTCTGCTCGGTTATCTACCATGGGCTTTAGATCTTTTAGTTTCATTGCTCATTGCCTTTGGAACTCCCTCCCTCATGATATCTGCAGCATTTATTCTCTTCCAGACTTATCTTTTTAGACTTGCCTGTATGGTTTGTGCACTTTTATTGTTATATTTAAATAATGTTATTTTATTTTAATTGTTTTTATTGTATTGTTTTCCTTTACTTTTGTAAGGTGTCCTTGAGTGCCATTAAAGGCACTGCTGAATAAAATGAATTATTATTATTGCTATTGTTAATATACCACTGGTACAATATACTTTAACATTAGTGAACGCACTTGTTGAGAAGTACCACAAAATAAAATCATGCACAGTATAATGTTAATAAACCTCTTAACCGTACAGAAAGGGATTTCTGCTAAATGAGGAAAAAAAATGATGTGTTATATGCCTGAAGCAAGGCAATGGAAAAGAAACTCAATACACAAGTAAAAAGTGTGATGTTCCCCTTTGTGTAGTGCCTTGCTTTGAAAAATATCACACTAAAAATGATTTATTTTGGAGAATTCTAAACTATTTCTCTTTGTATAACTCTTAAATTGTGACATCTTGGAACTGTGTATTTTTGTGTAGCTTTTAAATTGAAACTATTATATATTACATGCAGTGCATTTGCTTGTCTTTTAATTAAATATCGTTATACAAATGTAATGTATGTGTTTTAACTAATAAACTAACTGTGGGTTATGAATATATATGCAAATCATTAGGGTATAACTGCAGGATACATATGGATCAGCATAAATCATCAAACGTCACACAAAAATGAAAAACAGATGCTGCGGTGAAAAAATTTTTTGAAAACATTCCATATTGAAAATTAAAGAATAATACAATTAAAGGAAGTAGATGTCTTATTAACTTACATTTTTTGATTTGATATACTTTATTAATCTCTGTAGGGAAATTGTCTTTTCTATTCACTTTAGGAGGTCAGAGTGCAGGGTCAGGTCCCCTGGATCAATTTTCAGCTTAAGGGCCTTACTCAAGGGCCCAACAGGGTAGGATCCCTTCTGGCAGTAACAGGATTTGAACCAGTAACCTTCCAAATACCAGAACAGATCCTTAGACTCAAAGCCACCACTCAGCTTTAGGCACAGAGAAAGAACATTACAAATAATAGTAAAGACTAGAAAAAGAAAGTTGGAACCAAGTGACTATGAACAGTTTTTGAAAGATATCATCAAGTACAAATGAAGGAAGGACGCACAGAAAAGAAGCCTTTAAATTTGATAAGGATCTAGCCTGTACCATCAAAGGTAATATTACAAATAGGAAACAAGCACACTTCACTTAAAACACAAAGTAATCATAATCAGATCTTTAATTCCCACAGAGCTGCACAAAACCTTTACAGATAAGAGGATAAGAGTTTCTGCCTCTCATAAAATGTATAAAAGAATCTGACAATGGCAAGTTGCTGCAGTAAATGTAGTCTTTGAAAATGCCTTTAATGGGCTTCTTACAGCAAGATAGGAATTCAGAGAAATATTGGGTTCCCAGATATATTACATTACAATATATATTACTTTAATACAAACAGCATATAGTGATGTATCAAGTTTAAATTCTGTTACTGGATTCTAAGGAATACGTTTTACACTGTTAAATGGAGTAAAACAAGGGTTCCTGCTTTCCTACATTTCATCCATGAATCATAGTAAACTCTTTCAATCTGAATGTTTATGCAAAAAAAGAAAATCCCAGTTGTAAAGGAAAGTAAATGCTTTATTTTTTTTCTTTGATAGAAAAAATGTTGCCAACTTTTTTGTTTAGCCTTTTGGTTGGTGGGAATTAATCCAGTTTTATGACTGGTATTTGTTAAAATATAAATGTTGATCTGCTCCTTAAATAATGCGTAGGAGCAAGTGTTACTGCTGGATCATTTACAGAAATACAAACTTGAATCCAAACTATCTCTGACTGCCTGTGGTGTTAATAAAAGCTTTTACTTGATTTGATCAAAATGTACTGAATGATTCAGTTTTGCATTCCTAACAAAATGACAAAGCTAGCGTTACATCAGTGCAGTCTCTCTACATTCCATACTTTGTTTGTGATAATAAATATGTACTAACTTTTAACTGCACAGTTTATTGAAACAATGAAGTCAACATGTTTAATTTTATACATACATTTTCTATGGAGATCACCATTCCAAGATGTGTTAAAATTAAAAAAAAAAGATTAATTGCCATTTTTTTATACTTGTAGCACAAGAAAGTGACTTGTGACTGACCTGCCAATCTTGTGATATAAAGTTTTGGCCACACATTGTGTTTATTACAGCAAACAGTTTATACTGTACGTTCTAAGAGTAGCAGCAGAGTGGCACTGCAGTGTGTCTTAACAAACCAAGAATTAAAACCACGTAATAGTGTTTAAAGACATGTACTGGTATATTTATCTTTTATATATTGGAATGGGGATTATCTCTTGCAAGTGAGTGCATACATAGGTATATAGAATCACTTTTGAGTACCAGCAGCAGTCTGCAAGGCAGAGTTCAGCCTACTTTGTGATACAATGATACATTTTGTGGCAGGAGGCTGGGGGGCAGAACGGGTTGGAAAATGGATGGATGTATTACTGTCTAAAGAATTTCCATTTTTGCTATTTTTTTACCTGTTATTTGCTTATTTATCAATTTCTAGTATAGTATAGTATAGTATAGTATAGTATAGTAAAGTATAGTATAGTATTGTTCTTTACCTGTCTTGTACTTGTTCTGTGTTTATGTTGCACCACTGTCCAGGAGAAAGATATTTTGCACCACTGTATGCTGCAATATGGTGCATGGATTGTATGACAGTAAAGCCACTTGACTTGATCTGTCTCATCTAAGAATCGTTTATATATTCTCCAGTTCATGTGACTAGAAGCGGTAGTCTCATCATGTCTGACATTTTTGGTGTTGGATTAACCCCAAAGAATACACCGTTTCCCTCTGGGGTAGTGCACATCTAGAATTAGGGCAAGTTGTTACTGCCTCCCATCTTCCAGCAGGACTGTTATATAAAAATTAAAAAAGTAATAAATTTGCCTCATTCACATAACATTGTTATGTTATTTTAATATTGTTAAAATGTTTATAGCAACTCAGCTTACTCATTATAATCAATTTTTTTTTCACTTTACTATGATATGTTTAATACAACTTTTTGTTTAGAAAAATATTTCTTCTTGGCTTATGTGAAATGTTCTTTTTGTCTATCCCTGCTAGCCTGTTTCTGTGTTGCTTGGAATGCAAATTCAACCCTACAGTGTTCTCTGCGTTCCTTTACTCATTTATTTGCATGTGCAGCTTGAACTTTTTCAGTTCTGCTTTAAGGACTTGAAGGCGAGAAATGTTTAATTGACACATTGGTTGATTTTTTTGTAACACAAATTAAAGGGTGTGTCGACTTGCAGATCTCGCTATTTTGGAATAGTCATTATCATTATCATAAATCATGTAGATTACTTACTGTACGTACGGGATTCAGTACTTTAACCTTAAAACAAAAATAAGAAATTTATGAATATTCATTTGTGTTTTTGCTTTCTGTATTACATACAATAGTTGATGTTGAGATAGCTTTTAATCCTGTCTTTTGGCGGTTATACTGTACTAGGCTGACCCGCCTTTTAAGGCGACCGACTTTTAAGTTGACCACTTCTTAAGGCAATTCAATATGTAGATCAATTTGATATTTTATACAAACTCATTAATTTGGTTATATTACATTTGAGCGGTATTACTTTAATACTCATAGTTTCTGTTATTTTTGTGATGAAATTTCAACTTTTTTTCTATATTGAGGTCACCCTTTTGAACCCCCCTGATATTTACTACGCGGTGAGGCATTTGTACTCCATCAACATTAATTATTTCCAGAGACATAATTTTGTCTATTTTTCCAGCGCATCGCACACAAAAGCAAGGGAACGATGGGAGCACCAGAACTCTGCTCACATCATGTCGCTTCGTACCGCAAGCTGCTAGTAGTAAGTCTGTGATAAGCAGAATACCGCTACGCTTTTCACTCACGGGACGGAAGGACAATTCTGATCGCTTTTATATAGTAAGAAAGAAGAAGAAGATATCGCACAGTCTGGAGTAGAAAATCATCTTTTACCTGGAAAAACGAAACTACAAATCCCATTGTGCATTGCAAAATGGACGGGGCGTCTGTGAAACTCCGCGCCTGCGTAGCACTCATGGGATGGAAGGACAATCCCGACCGCTTTTATATAGAAGGATGACAATATATTGATCTTCACTTTGTGCAACTTTTTTCAGTAGCATTATTGAGCTGACATTTTATTATTACTAGTGCTGGCAGTTGAATACATTGTGAAACACTGTGTCTTCCCTCACTTCCTCAAATGGTTGATTTCCATGTCAATACCATCTGTGCTCACTTGTCCCAGTTCCATGAACTAAGCTGATCCAATCCAGGATCCCCCCAGAGATTGCCAACAGCCACATACAAAAGTGAATTGATAAAAGTGGAAAAGAGGGTCTTTTACATTCTTCTCTTTGAGGGCTCGATCATGTCTCTCTCTTTCCCTTCAAAATCCAACAAAAACACACACTCCCTCTGCACAGCTTCACAGGGTGACTCTCCACCTTCTGATAGCATTTTTTTCCAGATCTGCGATCCCTACTGGAATTTCCATGGGAAAAATGGCACTGTCTTGAGGTATATTTTTTGTGATACTCTTCCCTAAAGGAGACCAGGATACCCTTGGAGGCATCTTGCCTGCAACCGTAACACATGCACTTCAGCACAGGTCATCCTCCTGAACCTAAGCATGTTCAGGCTTGGCTAGTACTTGAATGTGAGAACATCTAGGAAAAGTTTGGGTTGCTGCTGGAAGAGGTGTTAGAGAATTCAAGAGGTGGCACTCACCCTGGGGTCTGTTTGTGAATCCCAATGTGCCAGTGTAGTGATGTGGACACTGTGCTGTATAAAGTGTCCTTTCAAAGGAGATGTAAAATAGAGGTCCTGAAAGATCCTTGGACATTCTTTGTAAAGAATAAAGTGTACCCCGATGTCCAAGCTAAATTGCCCACCTTGGCCTAGTCATTCTGGCCCCCTAATCATCACCTAACCCTAATGGACTATCTCTCTCACCTGCTCACTACCTAATAGCTAATGTGTGGTGAATGTACTGACGCAAAATGGCTGGTGTTGCATCATGCAGATGGGTACTACACATTGGTGGTGGTTGAAGTGGCTATCCACTCACTATATAAAGTGCTTTGAGTCGTGAGAAATCCACTATATACTGTAAATGTAAATAATTATTATTATGTTAGTTTCTCTTCCCATGGGAGTTGTATTCTTCCCAACAGACAGAGCTAACTGTGACATCGGACACAAATGGGGATGGTGCAGACATTGTGCTATCTTATATTATACAGGACACGTACCAATTTAAAAAATCAGTTTCCTATCTATGATGATGACAATTTGGAATATGGACACTTTTACTAGTTTAGAATTTGAAAATGCCTATATTGTGCATTATAATTAACCACTAAAATATAACACATTCAAGTGTGAAAGTGCTAAGAATTTACCACCTACAGTTTTTTTTTGTTAAACTGAATCTTAAATGGTGGATAATACAGAATTGATAAATGCTCTACCATTTTAACATTTATCAATTCTGTATTATCCACCATTTAAGATTCAGTTTAACAAAAAAAAAAAAAAAACTGTAGGTGGTAAATTCTTAGGGCTGCCCTTTGTCACCGATTCTGTTCATAACTTTTATGGACAGAATTTCTAGGCGCAGCCAGGGTGTTGAAGGGGTCCGGTTTGGTGGACTCAGGATTGGGTCACTGCTTTTTGCAGATGATGTTGTCCTGTTTGCTTCATCAGGCCGTGATCTTCAGCTCTCTCTGGATCGGTTCGCAGCTGAGTGTGAAGCGGCTTGGGATAAGAATCAGCACCTCCAAATCCGAGACCATGGTCCTCAGCCGGAAAAGGGTGGAGTGCCCTCTCAGGGTTGGGGGAGAGATCCTGCCCCAAGTGGAGGAGTTCAAGTATCTCGGGGTCTTGTTCACGAGTGAGGGAAGAATGGAGCGTGAGATCGACAGGCGGATCGGTGCGGCATCCGCAGTGATGCGGGCTGTGCATCAGTCTGTCGTGGTGAAAAAGGAGCTGAGCCGTAAGGCAAAGCTCTCAATTTACCAGTCGATCTACGCTCCTACCCTCACCTATGGTCATGAGCTATGGGTAGTGACCGAAAGAACGAGATCGCGAATACAAGAGGCTGAAATGAGTTTCCTCCGCAGGGAGTCTGGGCTTTCCCTTAAAGATAGGGTGAGAAGCTCAGTCATCCGGGAGGGGCTCAGAGTAGAGCCGCTGCTCCTCCGCATTGAGAGGAGTCAGATAAGGTGGCTCGGGAATCTGATCAGGATGCCTCCTGGACGCCTCCCTGGTGAGGTGTTCCGGGCACGTCCAACCGGGAGGAGGCCCCGGGGAAGACCCAGGACACGCTGGAGGGCCTATGTCTCCCGGCTGGCCTGGGAACGCCTTGGGATTCTCCGGAAGAGCTGGAAGAAGTGGCGGGAGAGGGAAGTCTGGGCCTCTCTGCTTAAGCTGCTACCCCCGCGACCCGACCTCGGATAAGCGGAAGAGGATGGATGGATGGATGGATGGCATTTTAACATAAAAGATTTTTTTTCTAATAATCATAGGATGCCGTCAAGCAGTAATCAGAAAGACTTTTTAAATATGCATTTTAAAAGGGAGGTCTCACAGTGAGAATTTTAGGCATCTTTTTTTAAACACATGAATTTTTACATACAAGTTCTTATACATGTGTTATATGCACACTTTACAGCCTCTAAAATAAAATGTTACCATATGGTAAGTGCAGCTGCAAAAGTGCAGTCCATTGTACGTTGCCTTAATGAAGCCTAAATGGCCGTGTTTTATCGCAGTCACCAGTTTTTAAGATGGGTATTGCAGTATTAGAAAAGGCTGAGAGAAGTTTCTCTCTCCTGCCTTAAATTGGACTGTCATCAGTTGTAATTTAATGATGCTGCCAAGATGAACCAGTCTGTAGCTCCTTTATACATAATTGCAGTTCTGAGCTTCTGGGATCTGAGCCTGTGATTCACACACACATTTGTTTGTTAAAAATTAATCCCTCTCTAAGATCAGAGTTTGGCTGCATTTTGCACCTTTCTCATGCCTGAGTTAGGTGACTGATTAGAAAACACACTTTAAAACTAGACAGAATGGCAGCAGTAGACAAGCTGACATACAGCAAGTTTGAGACAAAAAATCAAAGGCAGTAATTAACTGGGAGCATTTTGGGAAAAAGAAACATAAAAAGGAGGATAGATAGTCATTTGTTATCATCAGGAGTGTCACTACAAATTGGTCATCGCACAAATTCAGCAGTTCAGAAAACACCTTTGATAACGGATTGTGGCATTTTGCCTCTGTAGGTGCACATCTGAAGGCTCAGCAAAATGCTGATCATTTTAGGCACATATAGTCTCAGTAAACAAGAAACTTGAAAGACTGTGTAAGAATGCATGAATCGTTAAATTGGAAAATGAAAGAAACATATCTAGTTCCAGTTTTTACCAATAATTGAAACCAAGCAGAAGGATATGTGGAAATTACAGAATAAATAATTAGTGTTCTTTGCCACTTTAATTGCGCCAGCAAGTGTTTTTCATGCAGCAGCATTAGGGGGAAATATAAAATTACACTTTATGGCAGCTATAACCTAATATTGTATAACAGCAGGCTAAAATCAACCCATAATTAATAATAAGATTCAATGCAGCGAGGCAGCTAAAACACATCCAACAGTGGTACTGTTTTCTCCATGCCCACTGGATCAAATTTTCTTTTCTAAGAAAAAGCAGAGGTCAAGTTCTTAAGCATTAGATTAGATTATACTCATAAAGAAAATGGAGGCATTACTAGAAAGCCTTTTATCCACAAATGTTATTTTCAAAACACAAAATAATCTCTGTGTAAGTAAAGGCGGCTTTGGGTCAAAGTGTGTTACTGAGAGAAGCCAGAATCGTAATTATAGGTCTGCCAGTGTCGGAACAAGAATTTTTAATGAAGGTAAGAGAGTCACTATGACCTACATTGGCTCACTGCTCACAAACACACAGCTGTCATCCATGAAGAGAAGAGGACAGACAAAAAAGACAATGAAGGCAACTCACATCTACGTGGGTGGGCCAGCTGCACAGATCAACAGGACCTGACAGATGCCAAATGGCCGAGACACACAACCAAACAAAGAAATGCAGCCACCAAACATTGTAATCAACTGACTGCACAGATACACAGAACCCGGCACCTGCTGTTTGGAGGCGAGCCAAGAGAATGACATGCATGCAAAATATCATCTGCTCATTGCCAAAATAGGTGAGGTCCTCAAAAACAACCTTAACTGCTTCAGAATGACAACTACCAATCAGAGACACAGATGATACTAGAAAATCTGGATGATCGCCACTCCATGAGACAAACCGCTGCTAGAAGCCAAACACCTGCCACTCACAAAGAGATGGCCAGCCTGACATAAGCTCAATGTCAAAGCTGTGACTACATGTTTACTGCATAAAATTTGGATTTACAATGGAAGGCACTGAAACTGACCACAGGATTTTCAATATCACTTATTGTGTCTGATGCAAAGATTTCCTACAAATGGTTCCCTTTTGTGATCACCCCTAGCAGAAATACCAAAACCTCCAAAGCATTCTTCCATACTCTTTAATTACATAAATTAACGTTATTAGACAATTAAATCAACCATTAAAATTCAATAATAAATAAAAAAATAATAATTTACGAAAGCAAAAATGCCTTAAAGTATAAAAAGTAAAAAGGATAAACAGAAAAACTACTCCATACTGAAGTAGATAAGATCCAATTGACAAAGAAGAAAGCTCAAAAGAAATAAATTAAATGGACAAAACTAAGCACAAAATAAATTACAAAAATCAGGAAAGAATAATTTATCAGAGAACTAGCAAAATACCTGCGCTTCACAGCAGCGAAGTACTGCCTTAAAATTTTTATTAGGAAGAAAAGTAAACCTTTTCAAACTCAGGGAAAATATACTAATAATTATTTTTTAAGGATCTCTTTGTATGTCATGTTGTCAATTCGGCCCTCCGGCTGTAATATGACCAAGCTGTGTGCTGAGCTTACTCTTGAGCATGCAACGTACAGTTGGCCATGTGAAAAGCAATCTTGCCTCAAATCTCACAGTTTGGATTGCTGCTGTCATAATCACTTTGAGTTTCATGGTTTGTTTCAATTACATTAGTATTTGCAGGACTTGCTGTGTTGAAGTGACATTCAGCATCTGTCAAGCGTTGTAAGCATACAACTGATTTCATCAATAACTTCGCATCCAGCTTTTGAGAATTTAAACATTCATAAACATCAAAGCGTCCACTACTCAAATAGTCATCTGTGAATCTAAGATGTTTAAGAGGCATTGGCAGTGGCCCAAAGGTGTAAAATATTTGACCATTTCGGTACACTTGACAGCAACAACCGAACAATTCAGCGGCAGCCATCAACTCACGTGCAGAACCATAGGTGAAGGGCTTAAGCATTTCACTCTTATAGTGCTCCTGTGTAGTATAATTATCTCCTGTACCGTCACCAGTCCACACCTTGAACCTGTCCCAGTCATTCAATACATAAGACACAATGTTCCTCCGGATATCAAGAGTGAGCCTGATATGGCCATGCAATATGTAACACAGAGAATGGAAAAGGCAGGCGCCATCTCCAGGCATGGAAACCACTCAGTAAGTGACAGTTCTTTGATTGATGGTGATCACCTCGACAGACATGTTAATGGAGGTACGGTTGGAACGATAAAGGAAATGGGTACCTGAACAATGTAAACTAAGTCTAAAATACCTATACAATAACTATAATCATAATAAATGAACAATAAAACAGCAGAGAAGCCGTGGATTAAATAAAAAGGCTGCAGTTATCAGCAGGGAGACGTGAATACCGTGGCGAAGCAAGGAAGGGAATGAAGAGACCAGAGCGACGGATGGACTTATATAAGCAGGCAGCCAACAACGTGGGAGGCGTTGGGATGGGGGACCCAACGCCGCCTCAAACGGCGACTGAGCTGCAGGCTATGGACGTATATATGTATGTAAGTAGGATTCAGTTAGCATTGGGAACCCGCATACCAAATTTCTTGAAGATGGGCCCATAGGTAACAAAGACCGTTAGAAAGTTCAATATGTTGGCCGACAGTGGCGTCATACCACTAAAATAAGTACGTACATCTGTTTCGGTTAGCGCAGGGAAACGGCCTACCAAATTTTGTGAAGATGGGGCCATAAATAAGAAAGTTTAACATGGTGGACATTGTCTACTGTTATGACTGTTACGCATAAAATTTCTAAATGAAACCTGCTTAACTTTTGTAAGTAAGGTGTAAGGAATGGACCTGGCAAATTTAAGCCTTCTACCTTCATGGGAAGTTGGAGAATTAGTGAGTGAGTCAGTGAGTCAGTGAGGGCAACAAAGACCTTTAGAAAGTTCAATATGTTGGCCAACAGTGGCGTCATACCACCGAAATAAGTACGTACATCGGTTTTGGTTAGCGCAGGAAAGCCGCCTACCAAATTTTGTGAAGATGGAGCCATAAATAAGAAAGTTTAACATGGCGGACATTGTCGACAGTTATGACCGTTATATGTAGAATTTCGAAATGAAACCTGCTTAACTTTTGTAAGTAACCTGTAAGGAATAAGCCAGTCAGTCAGACAGTCAGTGAGGGCTTTGACTTTTATTAGTATAGAAACACAGAAAAAGCCAAACCCAAACATTGAAATTCAAAAACTATTAAGCCATTTTCACAAGTAAAGAGCAGAAGAGTGTTTCAAGAACACACACTCACTAGTTAGTGGCAGGCAGGTGTCTTATATGGGATGCTCAGGTAACTGCACAGCCCTGATAATTACAGCGCCTGAGAGTCCCAATCCCAAAAGTGGCCCTGAAGACACCAAACACAATTCAGGATAAGAGAAAAAAAAATTACACACATACACAAAGTAAAAGTAAACAAGACAATAGTTCTCGTATAAGGCCATTGATGGTAGGATTGGACAATCTGAGAGCGAGAGAAGACTCTGCCAATACACAGAGACAGAAATAGTTATTTCATTTTCATTAAAGAGATTCAAAGCTGTAAGTAACTTCAAATCAAAATATTTGCTGTTTTTTTTTGGAACTGTAGATTATAGAGGGGTATTCAGTTCGAGTTTTATTAGTAACTAGCAAAATACACGCGCTTTGCAGCGGAGAATTAGTGTGTTAAAGAATTAATGAAAAAAAAAGGAAACATTTTAAAAATAATGTAACATGACTGTCAATGTAATTGTTTTGTCACTGTTCTGAGTGTCGCTGTCATCTATACTAATAAAAGGCAAAGCCCTTTGACTGACTGACTGACTGACTGACTGACTGACTGACTGACTGACTGACTGACTGACTGGCTGACTGACTGACTCACTCACTCACTCACTCACTCACTCACTCACTCACTCACTCACTGACTGACTGACTCATCACTAATTCTCCAAGTTCCCGTGTAGGTAGAAGGCTGAAATTTGGCAGGCTCATTACTTACAGCTTACTTATAAAAGTTGGGCCGGTTTCATTTCGAAATTCTACGCGTAATGGTCATAACTGGAAGCTATTTTTCTCCATATACTGTAATGGAGTTGAGCTGGATCGCCGTGGGGGGGGAAGTTTCGTGTGACATCATCATGCCTCCCACGTAATCACGTGAACTGACTATAAACGCAGTACGTAGAAAACCAGGAAGAGCTCAAAAAAGCGCTGAAGAAAATATGCATTATACAATTGAGAAGGCAGTGAAACAATAAGAAGGGAGCGACTGACACATACAACCATATTCATGAGTGCTGCTACTTCGGAAACAAAACAAGGTGTAAACCTAAAGTTTAAATTAAGTTCATAGACAGGCTGCCGCTGGCATTTGTAATTTAGTGCCTGCCCATATAAGGCCGTCCGTCAGCGGCAATCCAATAGAAACACTGCCGCTAAATATTCACGGGTGAAGGACTGAGCTTATGCAGAGGAAGATGAGATGGTCAGGGTGGAGTTTGGCACAAACTCAGCGAAACTGCGAGAGAAACTTTTAAGTGCTGGGTCTTAGCTAACATTACATACAGCCGTGGACATCACACGAGATGGCACCAGCACAGCTGGGAACCTTCGATGCAAGAACACCAAGCGGCTCACGTGAACTGACGCAGTGCACAGACAAAAAGCAACAGTTCCGAAGAGTGCTGAACAAAAAACAAATTACACAATTGAGAAGGCAGCAAAAAAATATGAAGCGTCTGATACATACAAGCATATTCATAAGTGCAGCTACTGCGGAAACAAAGCACACAGTGGAAAAACTAAATGTCCCGCTAAAGGAAGACAGTGTAAAAAAAAAACCTGTGCATGCAGTGTATTACATCTCAGATAAAGAGGAAGACGAGCTGCTTATTGATGCAGTAAGAAACGAATCGATGAATGAAACCTCTTATCTTTACAACGATTGACAAACATGGAATGTAACTTGAACACAACACATCGTACAAATACGACCCTGATTGAAAGAAATAATGATAATCAAATCCTTGATGACAGCAACACTCAACAATTACTGTATATTGACAATCATGTTACGTTATTTTTTAAAATGTTCCCTTTTCTTTATCATAACTTCTTTAACACACTACTTCTCAGCTGCGAATATATATATATATATATATATATATATATATATATACCCGATCTACATACTCTCAAATAGACAAGCCACGCGCCGTGGCGCAATTGTAAAGGCTTCGCCAAGCGTCGACATCCGAGGTTTGATTCCTGAGAGGGGATGCACTGAGTATGTATGCGCGCTTCCCGATTCATTTTACCCTTGCACCTCCTTGGTTTGGGACGTATGAAAAAATATGCGGTTAACACAGAATCATGTTACGTTATTTTTAAAATGTTTCCTTTTCTTAGCACAAGCACAGCTGAGAAGCTTCGATGCATGTACTCCATAACAAAAAATAACGCATTTAATCACACTTTCAATTCCAAGCAAAGGGGAACTTTTGTCAATGCATGATTTCCTGGTACATCCATTACACTGATGCACACATCACAGCTACAAAAATGTTAGAGTCGGAATAAAGCGCGTTCCTACGACTGATCGTTTCGACTACCCGAGCAAAGCCTTCATAAAAGCATGGTTTTGTGCACACTGAAAAGCAAGCAAAATTAGATGCATTACAGAAAGCGGACTTTGTGGCTCTTACTGGGGATTATTGGACTTCCGTGACCGTTAGTAATTCTAATTATATCTAATTACAAAATGTTCAATGATCACACTGTTTTAGCCTAATGTACAAAATAATTTTGGCTAATGTTACTCAGAGTTTAAAGATTAAGTTGGTCAAATTACCTTTTATGTTTCTGACTTATTTTTTTAAGAAGAAAAACTGCACTTTATGTTGAAATTTTGGTTATTATTATTTAAAGACAATACCATTCTGAAAATGTACTTAAAGTACTTAAACTACCACTTTATTTTTAAGTCTGCCCAATTTTAACCAGGGATGATATTTTTGTTTCTGTTTTGAATTCAAATGCAGTTTAAAAGCATTTTTTTTTCAGAAATTAAAAGAGCTTCAGTTTACAATATTCATGTCCATGTCTGTTATTTGATTCTGTTGCCCACTAAAACCCTTTTAAATTAAAAAAAAAACAATTGCGATTTGGGGCAAATTTACGTGTGCGATTACATACGATTAATCAAGATTAATTATTACACAGCCTCTAATTAATTAGATTAATTTTTTTAATCGAGTCCCACCCCTAATATACAGGTATATATGTAGATATACTGTATATGTAGATTTGTATATATGTGTATATACAGTATATATGTAGATATGTATATGTGTATATATATATGTATATATATATGTATGTGTGTATATATATATATAAATAACTGTGTATATATATGTGTATCTATACTAATAAAAGGCAAAGCCCTCACTCACTCACTCACTCACTCACTCACTGACTCATCACTAATTCTCCAACTTCCCATGTGGGTGGAAGGCTGAAATTTGGCAGGTTCATTCCTTACAGCTTCCTTACAAAAGTTGGGCAGGTTTTATATCGAAATTCTACGCGTAATGGTCATAACTGGAAGCAGTTTTTCTCCATTTACTGTAATGGAGATGAGTTTCAACGCCGTGGGAGTTTCGTGTGACATCATCACGCCTCCCACGTAATCACGCAGTACATAGAAAACCAGGAAGACCTCAAAAAGCGCTGAAGAAAACATGCATTATATAATTGAGAAGGCAGCGAAACAATAAGAAGCGAGCGAGTGACATATACAACCATATTCATGAGTTCTGCTACTGAAACAAAGCACATGTAAACCTACACTTTAAATTAAGTTCATAGACAGGCTGCCGCTGGCGTTTGTAATTTAGTGCCTGCCCATATAAGGCCGTCCGTCAGCGGCAATCCAATAGCAAACTCCCACTAAATATTCACAGGTTAAGGACTGTGCTTATGGAGAGGAAGATGAGATGGTCAGGGTGGTGTTTGACACAAACTCAGCGAAACTGCGAGAGAAAGTTTTAAGTGCCAGGACTAAGGTAACATTAAATACAGCCATGGACATAGCAGGAGATGGCACCAGCACAGCTGGGAACCTTCGATGCATGTACACCGAGTGGCTCACGTGAACTGACGCAGTGCACAGATAAAAGGCAACAGTTCCAAAGAGCGCTGAACAAAAACCGAATTACACAATTGAAAAGGCAGCAAAAGGATATTCATAAATGCAGCTACTGTGGAAACAAAGCACACGATGGAAAAAGTCAATGTCCCGCTAAAGGAAGACAGTGTGTCAGGTCTCAGATAAAGAAGAAGACGAGCTGTTTATTGATGCAGTAAGAAACGAATCGATAAATGAAACCTGTCATCTTTACAACGATTGACAAACACGGAATGTAACTTGAACACAACACATCCTACAAATACGAACCTGATTGAAAGAAATAATGATAATCAAATCCTTGATGACAGCAACACTCAGTAACACTCACAAAACAAATACTGTATATTGACAGTCATGTTACGTTATTTTTAAAATGTTCCCTTTTCTTTTCTAGCTTTTTAACACACTACTTCTCGCTGATACGCGTGTATATATATATGTATATATATATAACCCGATCTACATACTCGAATAATGGATACTTTATTCGCCATCAATGATTGTTTTGGTAAAGCCATACTCAGTGTATTCATTAGATGAACGGTAAAAAAGTAAGGGCAAGGGAGGATGACTTATTGAGGCATGCAGGCTGTAGTGCGTCAACTCTATCTGAATTGCGATCACATTTGAAAAATATATCTTTTCAAGTTCTATTTAGTCCATATGTGTCAAACTCAAGGGCCGCGTGTAATTATATCCGGCCCGCGAGATCATTTTATATACTGTATTATTGTTATTAAAGCCCGGGTATATGAAGCGCTGGTAACACAATAAACTACAGATCCCATAATGCAGCGCTTCAGCTGCCTTGCCGAACACTTACCGCGTTAATCAAGTCTACCTTATGATGCTGCAAGTTATTGCGAAGCTAGCTCACACGATGCTGAAGAGAAAAGTTGATTCTGAAAATAGAGCCTTTAAAACCGATGGGAGGCTGAGTATATGTTTACTGAACCCGTGTGTCTCATTTGTGGAGCTAATGTGGCTGTAATTACAGAATTTAATCTAAGACGGCACTATAAAACAAAACATCAGGGTAACCTGAAAGACCTGAATGCAATGCAGAAGATACAGAAAGCAGAAGAATTAAATAAGAATCTGACACTTCAGCGGACGTTTTTAACCGTGCACAATCACAAAGTGATTTCAATTGAGGCTGCTTTTATGGGAGACACAAATGCACCAGTGCAACTTGCCCCACTTTCCCTGTTACCAAGTAATGTTAAACCAAGTCGTCACTACGGTGTTCCCAAATACGCACTTTGCTGATAAACTGAGCGCACTGAGTTTGCACGGCGCTTTGGTGACTTTGAAGAACAAAAAGTCCGTCTACATGCGGCTCGAACCTTGTGCATGTTTGGTAGCACATATCTGTGTGAGAAGCTCTTCTCAGTGATAAAGACTAACAAAACAGCACACAGGAGTCGCCTCACTGATGAGCACCTGCAATCCATCCTGAGAATCTCCACAACACAGAACCTCACACCAAACAGAAACGAACCTGTTGCCAAAAAGATGCCAGGCGTCCAGCTCTAAAATGACATATGAGCAAAGACAACTGAATGATTTGATTTGTTATTGCTGAAAGGAACACATTTTATTTATATTTCCAGGTTTTGTTATGCAGCATGTTCATATTTGAATTTGTATAATTTTGACAGGATATATTTTTATGGAGAGCAAAATCTTTTGGGATATTTAAAATCTAAGTTTATTTTTTATAAAATATAAAATTACATAAGAGTAAAGAAATTTGAATGTTTGTTCTTTTAATGTTTACTTTATTTCTAACTTGTATAATTTAGACAGGATATATTTTATGGAGAGCAAAATATTATAAGTTGTTTAAGGTTTGAGTTGATTTATTCAGGAATAATATTCCTGTCTGTTTTTACCATTCCTACCAAAGATATTTCTGTCGACTAAATAAAAATTCCTTCTATTTAAAATTTAAATAGAACTTGAACAAATACGATAGTTCATAATATCCACGCAGACTTGCACGTAAGAGCGGGTGTCATCCGTTTTAACAAACAGCGTATTGCACTGATACGAAATAGCTGTGTGTGTATATATGTAGATATGTATATATATGTTTATATATGTGTGTGTATGTATATATATATATATGTATTTGTGTGTATATATGTGTGTGTGTATATATATGTGTATATGTATAGATATGTATATATATATGTTTGTGTGTGTGTGTAAATATATATATATATTTATATTTATATATATATATATATGACAGCAACACTCATCACTCACAACAGTGACAAAACAATTACATTGACAATCATGTTACGTTATTTTCAAAATGTTTCCTTTTCTTTTTCATTGCTTCTTTAACACACTACTTCTCCGCTGCGAAGTCGCTGGTATTTTGCTAGTATATGTATATATATATGTCTATATTTGTATATGTTGTGGTCCCTGGCCGGGGACGCCCAGGATGACGAGAGGAGAGCTTGTGCCTCCTCCAGACCACGAGGGGGCGTCCATCCTGGTTATGTTGGGGGCCTCGGGTAAAGGGCTTGGAAGCCCAGCCCTGTAGGGACCCGTGGCCACCGCCAGGCGGCGCCCCGATGCTGGTATATCCCGTGTGGTCCCCGGCCGGGACGCCCAGGAGGACCAGAGGAGGCCTTGTGCCTCCTCCAGACCTAGAGGGGGTGTCCGTCCTGGTTATGCTGGAGGCCTCGGGTAGAGGGCTTGGAAGCCCAGCCCTGTAGGGACCCATGGCCACCGCCAGGTGGCGCCCCAGTGCCTAATTATCCCGGGAGCCGGGGAAGACGACAGTGGACACCCGGACGGCTTCCGGGGCGCAGCCGCACTTCCGCCACACGGGGTGTGTCCGCGGGAGATTGCCGGGAAGCAGCTGGATCCCATCCGGGTTCCTATAAAAGGGGCCGCTGTGTTGGGTGAAACAAAGATGTCCGTCTGTCTGTGTCCAGGCCAGCGTTCACAATGTGTATATGTATATATGTATGTATATGTATATATATATATATATATATATATATATATGATGCGTATATATATGTTTATATATGTGTGTGTGTGTGTCTGTGTGTATATATATGTGTATATATATATGTATCTATATACAGTATGTGTATGTGTGTATATATATGTTTATATGTGTGTGTGTATATTTATATATATATATATACTAGCAGAATACCCGCGCTTCGCAGCGGAGAAGTAGTGTGTTAAAGAAGATATGAAAAGAAAAGCAAAATTTTAAAAATAACGTAAGATGATTGTTAATGTAATTGTTTTGTCATTGATATGAGTGTTGTTGTCATATCTATCTATTTATATATATCTATATATATATATATATACACACAGACACATATATAAACATATATATACATATATATAAATATATATATATATATATATATACATCTATACATACTGTATATACACACATACATATCTACATATATACTGTATATACACATATATATACAAATCTACATATATATATCTACATATATATATATTAGGTGGGACTCGATTAAAAAAATTAATCCAATTAATTAGAGGCTGTGTAAGAATTAATCTTGATTAATCGTATGTAATCGCACACGTAAATTTGCCCCAAATCGCAAATGTTTTTTTTTAATTTAAAAGGGTTTTAGTGGGCTGACAGAATCAAATAATAGACATGGACATGAATATTGTAAACTGAAGCTGTTTTAATTTCTGAAAAAAAAAAGCTTTTAAACTGCATTTGAATTCAAAACAGAAACAAAAATATCATCCCTGGTTAAAATTGGGCAGACTTAAAAATAAAGTGGTAGTTTAAGTACTTTAAGTACATTTTCAGAATAGTATTGTCTTTAAATAATAATAACCAAAATTTCAACATAAAGTGCAGTTTTTCTTCTTAAAAAAATAAGTCAGAAACATAAAAGGTAATTTGACCAACTTAATCTTTAAACTCTGAGTAACATTAGCCAAAATTATTTTGTACATTAGGCTAAAACAGTGTGATCATTGAACATTTTGTAATTAGATGTAATTAGAATTACTAACGGTCACGGAAGTCCAATGATCCCCAGTAAGAGCCACAAAGTCCGCTTTCTGTAATGCATCTAATTTTGCTTGCTTTTCAGTGTGCACAAAACCATGCTTTTATCAAGCTTTTGCTCGGGTAGTCGAAATGATCAGTCGTAGGAACGCGCTTTATTCCGACTCTAACATTTTTGTAGCTGTGATGTGTGCATCAGTGTAATGGATGTACCAGGAAATCATGCATTGACAAAAGTTCCCATTTGCTTGGAATTGAAAGTGTGATTAAATGCGTTATTTTTTTAACGCGTTATGGAGTACATGCATCGAAGCTTCTCAGCTGTGCTTGTGCTAAGAAAGGGAAACATTTTAAAAATAACGTAACATGATTCTGCTAACCTAATATTTTTCATACGCCCCAAACCAAGGAGATGCGAAGGTAAAATGAATCGGTAGCATGCGTACATACTCAGTGCATCCCTCTCGAATCAACCTCGAATGTCGGCGTTAGAGGCTTAAGACTCTACAATTGCGCCACAGCGTGTGGCTTGTCTATGCGAGAGTATGTACTGTAGATCGGGGTATATATATATATTTATATATTTACCCGCGTATCGCAGTGGAGAAGTAGAAGTTATGAAAAAGAAAAGTGAACATTTTAAAAATAACGTAACATGATTGTCAATATACAGTAATTGTTTTGTGAGTGTTATTGAATGTTGCTGTCATCAAGGATTTGATTATCATTATTTCTTTCAATCAGGGTCGTATTTGTACGATGTGTTGTGTTCAAGTTACATTCCGTGTTTGTCAATCGTAAAGATAAGAGGTTTCATTCATCGATTAGTTTCTTACTGCATCAATAAACAGCTCGTCTTCCTCTTTATCTGAGATGTGACAAACTGCATGCACAGGTTTTTTTTTTTACACTGTCTTCCTTTAGCAGGACATTCACTTTTTCCACCGTGTGCTTTGTTTCCGGAGTAGCTGCACTTATGAATATGATTGTATGTATCAGACGCTTCATATTTTTTTGCTACCTTCTCAATTGTATAATTCGGTTTTTGTTCAGCACTCTTTGGAACTGTTGCTTTTTGTCTGTGCACTGCGTCAGTTCACGTGAGCTGCTTGGTGTTCTTGCATCGAAGGTTCCCAGCTGTGCTGGTGCCATCTCGTAATGTCAGCTAAGACCCGGCACTTAAAAGTTTCTCTCGCAGTTTCAATGAGTTTGTGCCAAACACCACCCTGACCATCTCATCTTCCTCTGCATAAGTACAGTCCTTCACCCGTAAAATATTTATCGGCAGTGTTTGTATTGGATTGCCGCTGATGGACGGCCTTATATGGGCAGGCACTAAATTACAAACGCTAGTGGCAGCCTGTCTATGAACTTAATTTAATATAAACTTACGGTTCACGCTGTGCTTTGTTTCCGCAGTAGCTGTACTTATGAATATGCTTGTATGCATCATTTGCTTCATAATGTTTTTCTGCCTTCTCAATTGTGAAATGGCGTTTTGTGCTCATCGCTGTTTGGAGTTCTTCCTTGTTCTCTACGTACTTACGTAGGAGGCGTGATGATGTCACACGAAACTCCGCCCCCCATGGCCATCTCCAACTCAACTCCATTACATTATATGGAGAAAAATTGCTTCCAGTTATGACCCTTACGCGTAGAACTTCGAAATTTTTGGGCTATACAAAAATAAATTGTTTCGCTGCCTTCTCAATTACATAATGCATGTTTTCTTCAGAGCTTTTTGGAGCTCTTCCTGGTTTTCTACGCACTGCGTTGACAATCAGTTCACGTGATTACGTGGGAGGCGTGATGATGTCACACGAAACCCCCATTGCTTTCGAGCTCAACTTCATTACAGTTAATGGAGAAAAATAGTTTCCAGTTATGACTATTACGCATAGAATTTCAATGTAAGTAAGCTGTAAGGAATAAGCCTGCCAAATTTCAGCCTTCTACGTACACGGGAAGTTGGAGAATTAGTGATGAGTGAGTGAGTGAGTGAGTGAGGGCTTTGCCTTTTATTAGTATAGATATCTATATATATATATATATATATATATACATGCCAGCAACACTCATGACAATGACAAAACAATTACATTGTCAATCATGTTATGTTATTATTAAAATGTTTCCTTTTCTTTTTACTTCTCCGCTGCCAAGCGTGGGTATTTTGCTATATATATACAGTGGGATTCAAAAGTTTGGGCAACCTTGTTAATAGTCATTATTTTCCCGTATAAATCGTTGGTTGTTACGGTAAAAAATGTCAGTTAAATATATCATATAGCAGACACACACAGTGATATTTGAGAAGTGAAATGAAGTTTATTGGATTTACAGAAAGTGTGCACAATTGTTCAAACAAAATCAGGCAGGTGCATAAATTTGGGCACCACAAAAAAGAAATGAAATCAATATTTAGTAGATCCGCCTTTTGCAGAAATTACAGCCTCTAAACGCTTCCTGTAGGTTCCAATGAGAGTCTGGATTGTGGTTGAAGGTATTTTGGACCATTCCTCTTTACAAAACATCTCTAGTTCATTCAGGTTTGATGGCTTCCGAGCATGAACAGCTCTCTTTAACTCACACCACAGATTTTCAATTATATTCAGGTCTGGGGACTGAGATGGCCATTCCAGAACGTTGTACTTGTTCCTCTGCATGAATGCCTTAGTGGATTTTGAGCAGTGTTTCGGGTCGTTGTCTTGTTGAAAGATCCAGCCCCGGCGCAGCTTCAGCTTTGTCACTGATTCCTGGACATTGGTCTCCAGAATCTGCTGATACTGAGTGGAATCCATGTGTCCCTCAACTTTGACAAGATTCCCAGTCCCTGCACTGGCCACACAGCCCCACAGCATGATGGAACCACCACCATATTTTACTGTAGGTAGCAGGTGTTTTTCTTGGAATGCTGTGTTCTTTTTCCTCCATGCATAACGCCCCTTGTTATGCCCAAATAACTCAATTTTTGTTTCATCAGTCCACAGCACCTTATTCCAAAATGAAGCTGGCTTGTCCAAATGTGCTTCAGCATACCTCAAGCAGATCTGTTTGTGCTGTGGGCGGAGAAAAGACTTCCTCTGCATCACTCTCGCATACAGCATCTCCTTGTGTAAAGTGCGCCGAATGGTTGAACGATGCACAGTGACTCCATCTGCTGCAAGATGATGTTGTAGGTCTTTGGTGCTGGTCTGTGGGTTGACTCTGACTGTTCTCACCATTCGCCGCTTCTGTCTATCCGAAATCTTTCTTGGTCTGCCACTTCGAGCCTTAACTTGAACTGAGCCTGTGGTCTTCCATTTCCTCAATATGTTCCTAACTGTGGAAACAGACAGCTTAAATCTCTGGGACAGCTTTCTGTTGCCCTAACAGCTAACAAGGTTGCCCAAACTTTTGCATCCCACTGTATATATATATATATATATTGTCAGGGATGCCAGGAGCCATGACCTGGCCGGGACGTCATGAGGGACTGGATGTGGGTCTGCGCCCACCCTGGATCATGTGGGGGTCGCCTTCCTGGTTGCTCTGGGGGCCACGGGTACAGGGCATGGAAGCTCCACCCTGTAGGGGCCCGTGGTCACCGCCAGGAGGCGCCCCAATGCCTTGGGGACCTGTTACCCCAGCACTTCCGCCACACCAGGAAGTGCTGGGGGGAAGACTTTGGAGGATACCCGGAGAGCTGCCAGGAGAACAGCCGACACTTCCGCCACGCTGGGGAGTGGCCAACGGGGGAGTGTCGGAAGCATCTGGAGCTCATCCGGGTCATGTATGAAAGGGGCCTTCATTCGAGGCTAGAGTCGGGAGGAGGAAGGACGAAGCACAGAGGAGGTGTGGAGGCTGCCCGAAGAAAGGCATTTGTAGCCAGGACTTTGGATTTGGGGTATTGTGCACTGAACTGGGTCTGAGTGACCATTGACTGGGGTCTGTGTGACCTATAGGATAATTGTAAATAGTGTATATAATAAATGTGTGGTGGTGAAAAACAACATGTCCGCCTGTCTGTGTCCGGGTTGGCTCCACAATATATATACTGTATATATATATATATATATATATATATATATACAGTAATCCCTCGCTATATCAAGCGCTTCAACTTTCGCGGCTTCACTCTATCGCGGATTTTAAATGTAAGCACATCTAAATATATATCATGGATTTTTGCTGGTTCGCCGCTTTTTGCGGACAATGGGTCTTTTAATTTAGGTTACATGCTTCCTCAGTTTGATTGCCCAGTTGATTTCATACAAGGGACGCTATTGGCGGATGGCTTAGAAGCTACCCAATCAGAGCATGTATTACATATTAACTAAAACTCCTCAATGATATAAGATATGCTTCCAGCGCCATGCTTGTTTGCTTCTCTCTATCTTTCTCACTCTCTGCCTGACGGAGGGGGTGTGAGCAGAGGGGCTGTTTGCACAGAGGACACGGAGGCTCCTCTACAAAATGCCGCTTTATCGAGGTGCTTCTGTATACTTAAAAGCACGTATTGATTTTTTGATTGGTTGCTTTTCTTAGCTGAGCGCTCTCTGACATTCTCTGCTCCTGACGGCGCTCTTTTGAAGATAAGATATGTTTGCATTCTTTTAATTGTGAGAAAGAACTGTCATCTCTGTCTTGTCATGAAGCACAGTTTAAACTTTTGAATAAAAGGTGTTATTTCATGTCTAGAGGGCTCTAATAATGTTAACAGGGTGGGAGAGTTTATAAGGGCTTAAAATATATAAAAATAACCACACAAACATATGGTT
This sequence comes from Polypterus senegalus, assembly GCF_016835505.1. NCBI lineage: Eukaryota > Metazoa > Chordata > Cladistia > Polypteriformes > Polypteridae > Polypterus > Polypterus senegalus. The sequence continues at coordinate 136,919,899 of NC_053155.1, read as the reverse complement.
TCTACTTCGCAGATTTTCACCTATCGCGGGGGGGGTCTGGAACGCAACCCCCGTGATCGAGGAGGGATTACTGTATATAGATAGATATGACAACAACACTCATATCAATGACAAAACAATTACATTAACAATCATCTTACGTTACTTTTAAAATGTTTCCTTTTCTTTTTCATAACTTCTTTAACACACTACTTCTCCGCTAAGCTGGTATTCTGCTAGTATATATTTATATATATATATAAATATATATATACACACACACACACACACACATATAAACATATATATACATATACACATATACATACATATCTACATATACATACATATCTACATATATACAGACATACATATACATACATATACATATATACTGTATATATACACACATACATACATATATATACATACACATATATAACCATATATATACATATATACATATACATGCACACATATATATAGAAGTAGTGTGTTAATGAAATTATGAAAAAGAAAAGGAAACATTTTAAAAATAACGTAACATGATTATCAATGTAATTGTTTTTTGACTGTTATGAGTGTTGCTGTCATCAAGGATTTGATTATCATTATTTCTTTCAATCAGGTTCGTACAGTATTTGGAGGACGTGTTGTTATGAAGTTACATTCAGTGTTTGTCAACCGTTGTAAAGATAACAGGTTTCATTCATCAAAGTGTTCACTACACAAATCGCTACTCGTAAATGTAAGATGTTTAACAGGCATTCTCGGTATTAACGCAACATTTTATTTACCAAAAAATCGGATTATTTGTAAACAAAATCCATCCTCCTCTCTTTCCTCAAAAACAGTTCAATTACTCTGTCGTACAGATTATCTGTGCGCTTCAGTTCCATCAAAAAGTCCCTTTCTATCGCCATCGAAGGAAACGCTGAAAGTCGAACCTGCCCTGTCGTTTTTGGCATAAGTTTTAATTCGCTTTAGGGCTGAAAATGTCCGCTCAACAGAAGCAAGGTACACAGGAATGGTCACCTCCAAATATACCAATGTGAACAGCTGCCCCATGCTCTCATTCAGATTTTTCTGTCAAGTCAAGTAAATCAGTGGGAGATTTTCCTGCAAAATCATCCATGGCATACATTACAGTCAGTTCTGTTTTTAGCTGAGACAGATCATAAACTGCTCCATTGCTTTTCTGTTAAACTGGAGAAGGCTGCATGCGGGAAATTTATCTTGTATTCCCGAAACTTCTGGGGGTCGAGGAGCGTGACAAACATCAGTTTTTCGTGTTCTTGAAATCTGGTCTGTGTCTGGCAAATAATATTGTCCAGAATCCTGCCATGGAGTTGGCGGTAGCGCGCGCGAAGATCTTGCACTTGGAGCACCTGTGGTGCGCTCAGTGGCCTCGTAGAGTTCCTCACATAGGCTTCTATCCAATCATTGGGTCTAAATATGGTGACGTTGCCGTACGCCTGCTAGAGGGCAGTACTGACACCAACTCAAAATCTGATTGGTTGAAGCAACAGTTTAATCAACATTTATTCTGTGTTTGAGGGCCCTGCACAACGAATTGTGAAGGCCTCTCTGCCTGGCAACAAATGATGGCTGAAATGTGATTGGTTAAATGCTTTAATACGAAAATACATGTCTGGAAGCAGCACAACCGTCGGAAAAGCTATGAAAGAAAGCGGACAGACTATTTGGAATTATTTAATAAGTATTCATGGACAAAATATAATTAACATCAGTTTGTGATTCAGATATTTTTTTAGCCCAGCAGAGAAGGCATGAATTCGCCAGGGGCCTCATGTATAAACGGTGTGTATGCACATAAATGTTGCATAAGAACTTTTCCATGTTCAAATCGCAATGTATAAAACCTACACTTGGTGTAAAGCCACGCACTTTTCCACGGTACCTCATACCTTGTCGTTTGCAAGTTCTCTGCTGGGTTTTGCAGACTGGCGGCACCCAGCGTCAAAGCAGTGCTACTTTTCCTATGTGGTTACATTAGTATTCCAAATACCATAACTGCTTTAGCGTTGTTACTCTCACTGCACCTTCTTCTTCTTCTTCTTTCAGCTCCTCCTGTTAGGAGTTGACACAGCGGATCATCTTTTTCCATATTACTCTCACTGCACCACTCAGAGTACAAAGTATTTATATCACTGTATCTGAGTGTGAATCACAGCAGCAGCTGATCGGAAAGAGAATTATCGGTATACAGCTTCAAGGACACGCTGTCTCAGCCACGGCAAAATGTTTCAAAGCCTTTCCTGTACGGACCTCGCGGTTCAGAAGCAGTTTCATCCCAAGAACTTTAAATGCACTTAATCAATTGCACCATGTAGAACTGTTTGTACTTATAAGTACAATCACCCCACTGTAAACTTGCACTACAGTTATAATATCGCACAACCTGAGCCACTTTATAAAGCGCGTATTTACATATGATGACGATATCATTTTTAAGGTGAAATGCAGCAAAATGTTTATTATATTATACAGATAAAACTTTAACTTCATTTAAATAATCTATATTCTTCACTGGGAGTGTCGTGAAGGATAGAATAATTAAACATGTACTACGAAGATATTTCAATGTTTCTTAAACGTTTTGAAGAATCGGCGCTCTAAGCTTACAGATGGTTTAACTTCTATTACAGAGCTGATTGTGTGGTGATCGGTTACTTGGGGAAAGAAAAGCAAGGACTGCAGTGGCGGCTATGCCAATATATATTGAATATAAAACAGAAAGAGAAAATTACAACACAGCTAAAAACGCAGCGATAAATTTCGGCAAAAGGTAAATGCTTGTGTCATGAGCATGAAGCGGATATGCAGTGTCTGCAACGGACTTGGCCATCCACCGTGCATAAGCTACCTTACTGACATTGGCGGGCAAAGGAGCCACCGATTCTTCCTCTGCCCAGTGCCACCACAAGCCTAGAGCCACCCCTGAGTACTGCTGCAATAAATTATTTCATCGAAGGTCGCACACACTCACTGCGCTGTGAAACTCATGTTTAATAACGTGCTTTAACTCCTATCATCATAAAAATGATATCATGTATACATCTCAGTATTTTAGTTATTCAGAGAGCTGTAATATCACGAATATGTGATTCTGTGTCCAGTTGGAGGAAGAGAGCCGGTTTAAGAAGCAAGAAGTGATTCACACACATAGAGCACATAGAAGATCAAATGCAAAACAAAGCATTTAACGTGCTACTTTAATTACAATGTGATTTGAGAAACTGGTTAATTAAACGATTTAAGATGAAGTTTATGATGTTCTACTAATAATGACAAAATAAACTACGCGATTAAAGTGGAAATGTCGAGATTAAAGTTGACATTTCGTGCTTTTTCCCCACTGTGTGCCTTTTTGCGTAGAATTTCGAAATGAAACCTGGCCAACTTTTGTAAGTAAGCTGTGAGGAATGAGCCTGGCAAATTTCAGCCTTCTACCTACATGGGAAGTTGGAGAATTAGTGATGAGTCAGTCAGTCAGTCAGTCAGTCAGTCAGTGAGGGCTTTGCCTTTTATTAGTATAGATTTACAGGAGTTTTCTTATTCAAAACTACCACCTGTTTTTCAGTACTGTTTTTGGAGTGTCTAAAAATATTGGGCTATCACATCAAAAACAAAAGTAACGGTTTACTCTTCTGATCCAGTTTTCCAGACCACATTATATTAAAAAAACAACAGCAACTTTCAAGTAGTGTTCCTCCCACATATACTGGGTTTTCTTCCAGTAATCGGTGGGTATCCTAATCACTTGTCAAAACCACCTTTACCTACTAATTCTGAGCAGTGGTTCTACTCCTAGGTCCTTCTACATTGTTGGGCTTCTTATTACATCACCATTTCACAGTCTGATGAAGCCAAGAAGATAACATCATATGAAAACAGAAAAGAAAAAAACCCTAGATTCACTAACTGGATTCTTTCTAAGTCCTGGCTGCTCCTTGATATCCTGTCCCTGAAGATCGTTATTAAGATAGGAGGAGATAAGTCATATACTTGGTGGAGTCCGGCCCATGCTGATTGAAACTGACTTCAAACCACGCCTTTGAGTTGAGTGTCGTGTGCGTTAAAATAAAACACAAAGCAAAAAAAGACTGGGGTGTCACAGAATGAATCAACTTCTCTCTCTCTTTTACTCCCCTTCAGCGCTCTCACTGTGTCTCCATTTACATAAATAATACTGTAACTATTTACATGGATGTTCAAAAAAAAATTCACCTTATACAAAAATCTATTTACAATGATTGTGCCTTCATTTTTACACTCCTACAATTACGGTCTCCCAGCCAGATAGATTTTCCTTGCACTTTCCTGCACTTGCAGCATATACCCACTCCATGATTCTCCGGTTTAAATGCAACATTTTTTGGTGGTACAGGTCCCCATCACTTTTTAAAATAACCCCATGTGCTAAACCTGCTGATCTCCTTAATTTTTCCTGAAGAGAACTTCAGAGCAGGGCCATTGTGTGGAGTGGGGTGACAAGGTTATTACTTTGGTAACGGTGGCATTTTCATGCAACAGTGTATTTTTGTATCGTTACTAAGTAATCATACACAAAAATGATAATGATGAACTTTAAGAATTATATACACTGGTTTCATATTTACATAATATCTTGAAAATATTTTTCACAATTTTCATAAGTTACTTAATACACAATAAGCTTCTGAAAATCAGAATAGCACATGTGTATTTTCAAGCTAGGTGTCAGTGCATTCATTTTCCTGATTTTCACATATACTGTTGTACATATATTGATTACCATGTATACTCGCTTATAAGTCGGGTCTTGAAACCCAAAAAATCGATCATTAAATAAGACCACGACTTATACGCCCGTTCAAAAATGTGACGCTTAATTTTTTTTTTTAACATTTTCTTGCATCTTCCAATCTTGCATCAGTTTCTCAGCTACATCAAATTTTGTTCCAGCAGCAGCAGCTAATTTTTTTCGCTACTTCAATCACGTTTAATTTAAAACCAGCTTCATATTTTCTTCTGATTGAACGCTCAATCATAGATAAGGGATGTTCTTACGATAAAGGTGTATGAGGGTGTAAGATACAAAAAACTTAAATCAGTGCAAACATTGCTTCAGAATAGTTTGGGTATTACCGTGTGGTCACGTAGGCGCAATAATTGGAAAAAAAAATGTGTGCTCCATGGTTACTCTCTCAGGTGGGTGTTAGCATATCATAATCTCTTGGACCAATAGCGTGAGTTTTCTGTATTCGACTTATATGACCGACATTATAAAATACTAGACATTATACGATAAAATCAAGCCCCGACTTATCCGTGGGAGAACTTATCTGCAAGCATATACTGTATGTCATTCTGTATTTCTGGAATGTTATTAAAGAGTCATTTACATGTACAATATCCATCAAATGCCCCTAAGGTTTGCATCACAAATGTTTAATTAAAAAGGGCAAGACTGCGTTTGAAAATACTAAAGTATTTAGGCTAGTGTGCATGATAAGTGAAGTACCCCCCCACCCCACGTGAGCGAGCAACGTTATAAGTCCTGCAAAAAAGAATTTAACCATGCCTGGAGTCGTAAATAAAGGGACAAGTATTGTTTTTAGCATGTGACACTAGACCAGGCAGTGAGCCATCACTTAAAACAAGTCCACAAACATCTAACCCTAGCAGTTATTGGATTGCATCTGTCAGACAAGCATCATGTGCTCTTAAAACAATGACAAGAGACAAGCAAAATGTGCAGCTCGCCAACAGCAGGAAGACAGCAGATGATGCGACGGCATATCCTTAGCGTACGTTCACACGTCCCTCCCCTTCACAACGCGAGCAGCGTTATATGTCTGCCGAGGAAGAGATGTAACCACGTATGGGGCCGAAAATAAAAGACAAGTATTGTTTTTACAAAAATTTTTAAGGTAAAATTAAAAATAATGCATATGTAACAATTCCCAAGAAAAAAACAATATACAATTAAACTGTATATTGCCTGCCTAAGGTAAAGTCATCCCTGATGGAGGATCGCAGGAATCGTGGAAAATAGGTGTCTTTTCATCGGATTAGCACTATTTCAGCTGTGGAATGACAAAATAGGGGAGGCAGCTTGATGAATGAGGTATCCAGGACTTAAAACAAATCCAAATCATATTATATGATATAATCTAATGTGAAATTCTACTCCGTACTTCTAGAATTTTTATTTTTATACTGTATTGAGGATTTATTCTGTTCTATGTATTGTACTGTATTGTATTGACCCCCTTCTTTTTGACACCCACTGCATGCCCAACCTACCTGGAAAGAGGTCTCTCATTGAACTGCCTTTCCCAAGATTTCTTCAATTTTTTCCCTACAAGGGTTTTTTTTTGAGAGTTTTTTCTGGTCTTCTTAGATGGTCAAGGCTGGGGGGCTGTCAGGAGGCAGGGCCTGTTAAAGCCCATTTTGGTACTTCTTGTGTGATTTTGGGCTAGACAAAAAATAAATTGTATTGTATTGTATATCCAGTAAACCAAACACGGGGGTGGGCGAGCAAAGCGAGCAGGGGGCGGAGACCCCAGTTAAATGAAAAAACGAATGTAAAGGTAAACCTGTATACTGTACAGTACTGTACTGCTATATCTTACGCAGTGCTAGAATGTAAAATATCGATGTTACCGCTGTATGTACTGTAATTCATACAAGCGTGTTTTCTTTTGTATGTGCTGTCGTTTTCTTTGTTATAAGTAGGGTAAATACGTAATTATTTAATTTAATAAAAATACAGTAAAATGTACGGGTACTAACCAATAATGAATCATATTGATTATGATGATGAATTAGCTGTGCAGTACAATGAAGAGGATTTACAGCTCCTTGCGTGGTGCCTCTTCTTCAAGCGCTTCATGAGGAGTCTATCTTCGGATGGGTATTCTTCTGGTGGGGTTTCGTGCTGGCTTTTCTTCATAGGTTTGAGGATGGGAAGTTGCTGTCGTTGTTTCTTCATGGCGGCGAGGAGGGTTTTATATGTCTGAATGGCAGCATCGATATGCTGATGATATTCTTATTTCTTACAGTCGTTACCTTTTTGCCATTATCACAGAAACTTACTGATACAGCATACGGTGCTTTCGTTGATGACATAATGGCATGCTACTGCAGCATAACTTGTTAGTTCCCGGAGCAAATCCAATAGTTCAGCCTTCTACTAGAGTGTTTTAAATTTCTTCTGGTACTTAGGCTCATTGCCAGAAGCCTTAGAAGGTGCAGGGCATTTTGGCAGCAACTTTCACCATCCCAAGCCGCCTTTTTCTCTACGGCTGCTTCCTGTTCTCTCTACAGTACAGTACTGCGGAGGATATTTGCAGTTTCCACTAACAATTATTAATAAGGAAAAAATCCGCAAACAATTGAGGCCACACACTCTGAACCGTGACTTTGCGGGCGCCTACTGTATACCATTTATTTATTATTTTGCTCATTGCTGCAAGAATGTATTTTATCATGGGAGTCATGTATTAAGTTGTTTGTCAGCAAAAATGTACCTTGCTTCGGACGGCATTATACAATGCACTTGGCCTGCTTCTGAGATGACCTCTTGCTGATTCTGATTTTAAGCTTTTCAAATAGCCTTTTAAACATATCTTCTCAAATAGACAAAAATAATTAATTCAATTTATTAGTTGTAGCTGAGCTTGATAATACATATAATAAAATGCATACAGGTCATAATGGATATGTATGTATATTCTACCTTTTACTAAATCTGAGTTTTTAATTCTTTTTTTAATACTGGTTTCAATAATACAGATGTTCTTTGGTGTGCAACTATATTCTGAAAACAAAACAAAAAGATGGATTGTAATGCCAGAGTGTTTACTGTATTATTTTTCACTTAAGTAACCATTGTCACGCACGAACGCATAGGAAGCAGCTCAAGGACCCGACACACACCACGACAAGTCATGCCAGGGGACAACGGCAGGGTACTAACCCCTCTATCTTTATTTCCTCAAAAAAAATGAAGCACCGCCGCCGTAACTTTACCCGGACGCCTAAAGAAATGCACCACTTCCGGATTCCTTTCTATCCTCTGGTCCCTTCTTGATGACATCATTTACCCATCCACCACCACGATTTTCCCAGCATCTCAACGTTTCATTTCCGGTCCCACTCGATAAATTGTCCGTCTACTAACCCTCATGAGTCTGATGATTTTGTGAAAAAACAGTCTGATATTTTTGTTTACAATATACAGGGCTAAAATCCCCAAACCTTCACAATTGTGTCTTTGCTTTCTTACAGTGGCATAGCCAGCAGGCTAGAAGCCTCAAGAAATGTCAGAAGGGCAAGACCTGAATGCAGTATTGACTACATTGGCAAACAAGCTCCAGGCTGTCAAGTGGGATCAGGCAGCCACAAAGGCGGAGCTGGTGGAGACCAAGAGACAGCTGGTGGCGGCGGAAGCAGTAAAGCCGGAGCCCGCATGGCCTCCACCACCCCCTATCGTCCCTCTCTCTGAGTTGGATGACATTGAGTCTTTTATGTTGGTTTTCAAGAGGACTGCTTCTCGGAACCAGTGGCCGAGGGTGGAATGGTGTCCATACTGGCGCCATACTTGAAGGGCGTTGCGCATCAGGCCTACTGCAATCTGCCTGAGGAGGAAGCCGCCAATTATGACCTCCTGAAGGCCGAAATCTTTAAACATTACGGAGTAACCTCGGGCCAGCAGGCGAGGGAATGGCGGCAATGGAAATTTGACCCTGGCAGCCTGGCTAGAGCCCAGGCATTCGAGTCCTGGGGCAAGCTCGGGTGCAGGCTAAGGCCAGATGTCAACCAGGCTCGACAGGTGGTTGAGCAAGTAGCCTGTGAGGGGTTAGTCAATGCCACACCTGGCTATCTCACCCTGCAGATCTAAAGACACCTATATAAAGATATGAATGGTCTTCTGGAGCTCTTAGAGCGGCAGCTGGCAGTAATCCAACTCGGGGAGTGAGAAAGGTGGGCTTGCGGGGTCAGGCAGCGACACGTCACTACCCCTGAGCCCACTCGTCGCACTGCGGAGCCTTCTAAGAATTAGCGAGTTACTACCGCTGGTTCGTACCTCGGTTTTCAGAGAGGACCACCCTCTTGATGGATATGACAAAGAAAGGGGCACCTTTGAATGTGGTATGGAACAATTTGACGGAACAGGCATTCAGTGACTTAAATACGGCCCTCACAATGACACCTGTTTTGAGAACTCCTGATTTTTCTCTTCCTTTTCTCCTCCAGGCTGATGCTTCGGACACAGGTCTAGGTACTTTGCTGAGCCAAAGCATCGATGGTGTCGAGCACCCCGTGATTTACCTGAGCCGGAAACTGTTGGACAGGGAGACAAGGTATGCAGCGGTGGAACGGGAAGCCTGAGCCATCAAGTGGGCGTAACTCACCTGTGGTACTAACTGCTGGGCCTGGAGTTCACCCTGGTGACAGACCATGCCACCCTCCAATGGATGGCCCTTCACAGAGACTCGAATCCTCAGGTCACCAGGTGGTTTTTGGACTTACAGCCATATAAGTTCACCTTCACTTATCGCCAAGAGAACCTCCAAGGAAACGCTGACGCTCTCTCATGGGTTCATGACCTCTCGGTTCAGGCCATCCGACCTGATGCTTCTTGGGACAACTGCAGGGTACTAACCTCTCTCTTTTTATTTCCTCAGAAAAACTGAAGCACCGTCGCTGTAACTTCACCCGCACACCTAAAGAAATGCACCACTTCCGGGTTCCTTTCTATCCTCTGGTCCCTTCTTGATGACATAATTTACCTATCCACCACCACGATTTGCCCAGCATCTCAACATTTCATTTCAGGTCCCACCTTATAAGTTGTCCGTCTACCAACCCTCATGTGTCTGATGATTTTGTGAAAAAACAACCTTTTTTTTTACAGTATACGGAGTTAAAAACCCCAAACCTTCACGGTTGTGTCTTTGCTTTCTTACACCATATAAACATTTACTTGTTTGGCATTAATAGAAACAGAGCAGACAAGAAAGTCCAGCATTGCTACGTTTCCATACTGATAACAATAAACCACAAAATCTTGTTAACTGATTCTTGCAATTCAAGCTATTTCCAAGTAAGAAATTAAGCTGCCATTGATAACCTTCTGACAGCATACTAATTATTCCTAATTAGAAACTCTAAGTGCAATACAAAACAGATCAATACGCCTAAGTAAGCAGCTCTCAACTTGAGCTAGTGGTTTAAGCATTTCTGATTTTCCGCCTCATACAAGACATTTTCAGCCTAATTAATTATTTGAGATTCTTGAAAGTTAACATCTTGTAACTGGCTAAAAGAATCCCAGGTTTTTCATCATACGGTTGAAATGTTTGCATAATTTATGATTACACTGATTTAACTTTTATGACTTATATTATTTAGTGTATTTACCTGAGATGAAGAGACCACCTTTTTATATTCCTTTGTTGTCTCAAGTAAAATTTGCAAAATATTAAATTTTTATAAGGAGTTTATTTAGATACATAGAATATTTATTGGGAAATGCAATGCAGTGATGCAAATAGTTCACTTAACATTGTATGCTAAATCATAAACCCGTTCATCCACTTTTGCTGAACCTGGTTAATGCAGAACAGAGGTTCCATGGAGTCAGCCCAGCCGCACTACTACTCTCACTCACAATGGGCCAAGAAGAGTTAAAAATTGAGTTAACACATAAATCAGTGAAATAAGGTAGGAAATCCACTGTACTCAGAGAAAATCATGCACACACAGGGAGAACATTCAAACTCCACACGCTGTGGGTCCGCGGGTCAGAAAAAGAAAAGGTTGTCCAAATATCTCATCCAAATTCTTCTTAAAGGTTCTAAAGGTTTCTGTTTCAGCTTGTGTCTCTGTAATTTATTCCAGAGTCTCACAACTCTTTGTATAAAGAAGTGCTTCCTGTCATCAGTCTTAAATGCACTTCCCTTAAATTTCCACTGATATCCTCGAGTATGTGATTCACCTTGAAGTTTAAATTTTGCTGGATCTGCTTTTTTAATGACTTTGAGGATTTTAAATACATGGATTAGGTCCCCATGGTCCTCTGCTCGAGACTAAACAGGTTTAATTCTCCGAGTCTGTCAGAGTAGGACATGTCCTTAAATCCTCAGATGAACTTGGTTGCTCTCCTCTGCAAGGCTTCAAGTACTGCTATGTCTTTTTAATACCGTTGTGACCAGAACTGCACACAATACTGAAAATGTGGTCTTACTAGTGCATTATAAAGTCAGCATAACGTCCCTTGACTTAAATTCAAGTTTTTATGATATAACCTAACATTTCATTTGCCTTTTTAATTGCTTCTGTGCATTACTTTGTCCAGTGAAGGAGAACCTTTTCGGCTCAGCATGTCAAAAATTCTGAAAATGCTTAATCTGACTCTGCTGGCGTGTTACGCAACTAAACAAAAGAGAAACAGTTCTTTAAATATTCATTTATTTTAAAAAATACAGCCCAATCATGTGTTGTGCTTTATATTTAAAAAATTAAAAGACAAATTAGTGACTTACAATGGAGAAAATTATATGCACACTGATAATTTGGTTTAAAATAAAAAAATATTACCCTACTTTTAACAGTACTTTTGAAACAAAACTTCCAACACATTGCATTTGATTTGAAATCAATTAATATTTTTTTTGTTGCTGAGTTTTAATGGATAAGTCTGAAATTGATGATAGGTACGTTACTTTATGCACATCAAGCCCAAGCAAGCAGTACTAACTTCACCTGTCAGTCAGTTTCTTTTGTCCATTTTAATATTGTTTATTACTGAGAATAAGGCTTCGTAAAAAGTATAATGCAGAAAATAATCCAGTTTTAGTAGGGACTAAGAGTGGCATTTGAGAAAAATGTATAACAGCACAGGCTTAGAAATGAAGATTATTTGCCCTTTGCAGAAGTGTAACCACAGAGAGAAAATAATGTCAGCACTTGACTTTGCAGACTCCTATCGAAACAGTATACCAAAATAGTGTTTGATGTTAATAACTTCCTTACCTCTGTAGTATGGTTGTTTATGGAAGCTCTGAACTGCACAATGAAAAAGTATTATGGGCTAACCCTTATCTTGTATGTATTCCGTATGTACATGAATATATCACAAATGTAGTATGTACAAGATATGTACGAGATAATGGTTATCCAATAATTGTTTTCATTGTGTGGTTCAGAGCTTCCGTAATTGTTGAACTGGATCCTGGCACAAATAATTCAATGCACTTCTTATGAGCAACGAATGTAAAAGCTGATTTCACACAAACGCTTATAGTGCATTCATTTTGGAGACTGCAGTTGCAGATCTCACATTTGCGCCGTGAAAACGAGCTTCCAGTGCAGCGGTTAGAAGTCAGCCTCATGTTGTGGCTGCTGTAATGAAAGATGATGTGGTGATAAGCATGGTGAGAATCCATTTTAAACTCTAGGTGGTGTCGGGTTTCATATTTCTTATATTTTTGTTTTTTCAGTTTCTTTGGTAACTTGGGTCTTGGTGAATGCTTTCATCTCACCCAAAATGCTGTGGCTTGTAATCTTTGACACAACTTGTCAACATATACCCCTAAATTTTTTTCAGAGGTTGCTTCCTGTATTACTGTGTCTCCCATCTTGCATTTATAATTGATGTTTTTTTGCCTATGACTAGCACTTTGTACTTTTCAACATTAAACTGCATTTTCCACGTGTTGTGCAGTCTAGGTCTTTTTGAATTATTTTTGCTGCCTTCTCAGAGTCTTCCATCCCTCCAGTTCTAGTGTCATCGGCGAAGTTTGCCAGAATACAATGTCATTAATGTAAATCAGAATGTGTAATAGTCCAAGGACAGATACCACTGGGACTCCACTGCTGACCTTGCTCCATGTGGAGCATTCTTCTCTTATCTGTACTCTTTGTCTCCCTCTGGTTAATTAATTAGACATCCATTTTTTTAGGTTACCACTGATGCCTAAATTTCTACTTTCAGAATTAATCTTTGGTGTAGGACTGTATCAAATGCTTTTTGAAAATCTGTGTAGATTATATTATATGTTTTGTTTTTGTCAACTATTCTGACTGGTTCTTCAAGAAAATCTAAAAGATTGGTTTGGCAAGACCTTCCTCTCATGAACCATGCTGGATGTTATTTAGAATATTATTTTAGTTTAGATCATTTTCTAATTGACTTCTTATTATTGTTTCCATAATTTTGCATAGCACAGAAGTAGTAGTCTGTAATATGACAGGTGTTGTCCGTATTGTTTTGTTTTGGTTATTTTTCTAATCTTTGATTTTGGCTCATGCTATTTGTGTTGTTAGTTACTTTTGTGACTTCATTGGACTGCCATTCAGTTAGGTGTTTTTCTGTGACTGCCTCCATTTTGTGTTATAACTTATATTAGTGGTGCCATTTTGTTTACAGCACCACCTCTGTTGCTAGTCACGTGGTTCATGACCTGTAACCTCTTCAAAACAAAGGGAGAAACTCACAGAATATACTGACTGCACAGGGTGGCACAGTTATATTAAGAAGGTTTCAGAAGATGGGTTGTAATTGTAATAATAAGCTATGGTCGAAACTGGGGGAGTGGGAATTAAATAAAGAAAGAACAGAACGTGAGACATAATCATAGATCGAGACTCAGTATCTAGAATAACTGACAGAGACAAAGCCAAAGTGCAAGACAAGAAGAGAAATAATTGTAACCTGAGATATCTTAATAATAATAATACAAGGGTTTTTTGTTTTGTTTTGATTTATCTACAAACTTAGACATTTAGGAAGTGTATGATGCTGATCTTTATACAGTCATGGCAGACACATCATACATCGCACATTGCACACTCCCAGTCATACTGCCTAGTATTAGCCTGAAAACCTTGCGTAACAAAGAGTAAACAATTGTGGTGCCCATAATAAAAACACAATGGCACAGTAGGAAGGTATACAGTAATCCCTCGCTATATCGCTTCGACTTTCGCGGCTTCACTCTATCGCGGATTTTAAATGTAAGCACATCCAAATATATATCACGGATTTTTCGCTGGTTCGCCGCTTTCTGCGGACAATGGGTCTTTTAATTTATGGTACATGCTTCCTCAGTTTGATTGCCCAGTTGATTTCATACAAGGGACGCTATTGGCGGATGGCTTAGAAGCTACCCAATCAGAGCATGTATTACATATTAACTAAAACTCCTCAATGCTATAAGATATGCTTCCCGCGTGGCGCTTGTTTTGTTTCCTTCTCTCTGTCTCTCTCACTCTCTCTGCCTGACGGAGGGGTTGTGAGCAGAGGGGGCTGTTTACACACCGGCTGTTTGCCTAGAAGATAGGACGCTCCTCTACAAAATGCCGCTTTATCACGGTGATTCTGTATACTTAAAAGCAAGTATTGATTTTTTGATTGTTTGCTTTTCTTAGTGAGCGCTCTCTCTGACATTCTCTGCTCTTCACGGTGCTCCTTTGAAGATAAGATATGTTTGCTTCTTTTAATTGTGAGAAAGAACTGCCATCTCTGTCTTGTAATGAAGCACAGTTTAAACGTTTGATTAAAGGGTGTTATTTCATGTCTAGAGGGCTCTAATAATGTTAACAGTGTGGGAGAGTTTATAAGGGCTTAAAATATATAAAAATAACCATACAAACATGTTTTCTACTTCTTGGATTTTCACCTATCGCGGTTCGGGGTCTGGAACGCAACCCCCGCGATCGAGGAGGGATTACTGTATTTTAAAAACAACAGCACCTTTGAAAACGATCTAAATCACGAAGTCGATCTGAACATTTAGTTCCTTAATCTCTAAAACCCTCTAAATAATACCTCTGTAATTTTTAGAAGACAAGGAGAAGGCTGACACAATATAAAACAAAGTCCAGATCATGACACAAACAATTTTTATAGAGCAATTCTTTAGTTCAAATCTGACTTTTTCAATGATTGTTTGATTTTTTAGTTAAGTTTTGTGTTTTGGTTTTAGGAACTTTGATTTTTGGTAAGTACCCCCAGTCTACTTTTTTGTCTACTCTTTTTGAACTATATTCAGTTCTATATCACTAAAATATTTAAAATAAGGTCATTATGTTATTGTAGGTTTCTTGAAGTAAGCAAAGCCCACCCTACCTACATTGTGATAGAAATCTGTTTAATTTAGTATGTAAAAACACTATTCAAAATATGTTAAATAGTAAAACATAATGATTTACACCTTGCTATAGTTGCTAACATGGCTAATCCAGTTCTTAAAAAAAAAAAAAGTCAGCTAGTATAGTGCATTGTAACATAACATGACTTTCTCAAACCAAATTAATCCAAATAAAAGCCATGGAGAACCAGACACTACTCCAACCATACTGAGCACATTACAGTGCTGGTCCATCACTGAGCCGATTCGCACACAGTACCAATTTAGAAATTACCAGCTACCTTTACTTGTACATTTGTGGGGGTTGTGAGAGAAAAACCTACCCATGGACATATGGGGAACATGTAAACTCCAAATAGACAATGATCAACCACAGCATTTGAACCCAGAATATTGAATCTGAGCAGAAACAGCATTTACCATCTGCCACCCATGGTGTTTAGTGGATTTGTCAATATTTTCCTGAACAAAAATGTATATTGTAAAGAGATCAGATAGAGACAAATAAAGGATTGGAGTCCCCAGAAGATGTTCTGTTTAATTTCCAAGAAGTGCATAGGAAAAAGACAAAACAATTGTCAGTATTCACCACTTCACTTTTTGTCACAAAAATAATGGTCCTTCAACCGGCCCTAGAATGAATGTCACATTTTGGTTGGGACATGACGTAAATATCATTTGAGCTGAAGGTGTGGGTACATGGAGGCCTCACAGAAGACATCTCCAATATATGAGGAGAAACAGTAACAATGCTGTGTCACACCATCACTCTTCCCGTGTGTTTCCATGTACTAGAACCTGTGAGACACTCCCTGTGCTGGTGTGTTTGACAATGTGCACTAGTTTACATTTAAATTTACTAAAGTACAATGCATTGCTTAATTTTGGTAATTTGTTAACTGTTAAAATAGAATAGAATATCTACCAATGCTGTTTTTATAATACCATAATGAGAACTGGTGTTTAGTCTCTTAGCCATACACAACATTATTTTCAAGCTTTAATAGATCATGTTTCTGGTTTTCAATTCTGAATACTCTCCAAAGAAAGTATTATTATCATTCATTATAAAGGAATTGTTATCACCTAAGTACTGACTTCTAAAACCCACTCTTAGCTAGATTTTATTTTTTTTACAGCAACTGAATTTCCAATATCACTTTCAATGGCAACATGTAGAAATCTTATTTTCCTTAACTGAGTTAAACCAAACCTGATATTTTAAGTAACTCCAAGCAAACTAGATAACTAGATACACAGGGCTGAAAGAAATTAGATCTGTTTTAAGGAGGCAGAAAGGAAGAGAAGCAGCCTCAGTTATTCTCTGAGGGGTGATGTTTTCAAATCTGTGCACTCTCCTTCTACATGCACAAAAACTCTTTTCTCCCTTTCTTTTTGAATGCACATGCAAACACAGGAAACCTGCTGTAAGAACTGTTTTTCATTGAATTTTATTTTACACATTAATATAAATATCCATTTCTTTAGGTAGATTTATCTTTTACAATTTATGTGTGCCTTATTTGGCCCTGTTGGTTTACAAGAGTCCTGATTTCCTGCTGCTTTGTCTGTGAACATGTAAGGAAACTGAAAGTATAAAGATGGGTTCCAATAAATATTAAAAACTTTTAAAATATACAGTATTTATTTATACAGTGCACTGATATTACAGTTTCTAGATACAGCAGATTTCGTACCTTAATCTCTAAAACTGACCCTAAAACAATTAAGTCACTCACACAGAGACATCTGCGGCACGGTGGTGCGGTAGGTAGCGCTGCTGCCTTGCAGTTTGGAGACCCGGGTCCTGCCTGCGTGGAGTTTGCATGTTCTCCCCACGTGGGTTTCGTCTGGGTACTCTGGTTTCCTCCCACAGTCCAAAGACATGAAGGTTAGGTGCATTGGCGATTCTAAATTGTCACTAGTGTGTGCTTGGTGTGTTAGTGTGTGTGTTTGTGTGCATGCCCTGTGGTGGGCTGGTGCCCTGCCTGGGGTTTGTTTCTTGCCTTGCGCCCTGTGTTGGCTGGGATTGGCTCTAGCAGACCCCCGTGACCCTGTAGTTAGGATATAGCGGGTTGGATAATGGATGGATGGAGACAGAGACATCTCAGTTAAGGTTACCACAAAAGCATTTCTAGAGAACATGTTTAAAAGCAGTAGTTCATAACAGGTGGACTGTGATTTTTTGATTCCGTTCTAAAATTCATATTCTCAGTCTCGCTAATGCTCTGTGGGTAGTTATGAAATTAGATTTAACAGAATTCCCATCTTAGCACAAAATTACTTCCAGAATCTAGAAATAAGCAGAGGCCCTCAATCAGAAATGATGTATCTGAGAAACTCATATAATCTATAAAATACTCTTATTAAAATAGTTACTATTTATTCTCTGTTGGAAGCATTTTCAATAGTACAAAATATGCTTACTTCAAAAAACCCTCCACAAGGGCAAGTATAGTTGTGTAATTATTAGATAGGGGAAGGTCTGTAATAAAATCCATTTAAATTTCTTCCCAAGATCTCATCCAAAGAGATATATGTTGCAGTAGACCAAGCAGACAACCTGACAAATTCTTCACCCTATTAAAAGTTTTGTGAAATAGTCTACAATCTTTAATATCCCTCTTTACAGAGGCTCACCATAATATCTGCATGCTAGGAGCAAACAATAGGCTGTCCAGCTGATTTTCGGGAACACTTGATCCTGGTTTAGTTAAATGATTTCTTGAGCTACGTCTGAACTCCTCTAATTTTGTAGCAGCAGTGTAAAATTCCAAAGATGAAACGCTCCCATAATCAAGACTGGTCTGTACCTTCTTAAACTGACCTGAAGGAGTAATAATTAGTATCTAATTCTCTCTTCCCTACATCATAGTTCAGTTCAGTAAGTATTCTTTTAGAAAATGGCACATGGACAGAGTTTGCCTGTGTCTAGAAATTTGTGTCAGACTGGTCCACACCATGGCACTGGATGCATTAACCTCAAGTTCATGTCTGGTTATCTGAAATCTGTCAATGAATTTGACTCTTGATCAACTCTTTGAGCTGATAAATGTGTCCCAAGTTGAGGTGGTTCATTCAAATTAACATGAACACTTTTTACTCAAGGTAGTAATAGGAACTTTAACAGAAATAAAATTCTTTATAAATCACATGTAATAATTAGACACATACTACAAATCATTGAACTTGTTTCACCAAAGTAGGCAGTTTCCACTTCTGGATTGCATTTACTTCAACCCAATCAGTTTCTAACCCAATTGGGATATCCCATAACCCAGGAATTTGACAGAAATTTTAGGAAACTCATATGCCTGTAACTTAAAAAGTTATTCTTTCTCAAACTGGAAAGTACCCCCACTAACATGTTCAATGTGATTTTCAAAATTTACATAAAATATAAAGATATCATCAATATAAACTAAAGCATACCCCAAAATATATGTATAACAATTATTGGAAAATGGCCGGGGCATTATCAAATCCATATGTCATAACTAGGTATTCATAACATCCAGAGACGGTGTTAGTGCAGTCTTGCACTCATCGTCTTCATGAATTCTTGATTGGAGTCTTCAGCTGGGATTTAAAAGCTGAGACTAATGGAGCATCTCTTATAGTAGCAGGCAGGCCATTCCACAGTTTAGGGGCCCTGTAACTACAGTAAAAGCTTGGAGTGGAGATTTGCCGACCCCATCTGCACCCACTTTGCAGAGGAATCCTGGCACATACTCTCCACCATTTTACCTGCATCGGGAGTGCAGTGAGGCCCTCCACCACTCCCTTCCCTGTCTGCTTCATTCTGTTGGGCATATATAACGTTCCATGCGACCCTCCTGTACCCTCTTATGTTCAGGGTACAGCGAGCCCCAGTGTTCATCAGCTGACTCCTCAACGCTTGACCTGCCGTCATTCCACAGACCAGTGTGTTTCAGCCACAGACACGACTCCGAGCACTCACCATCTGTGAAGTAGGTGTATGGAACAGGCACAAAACTTTCCTAGGGCAAGTTGTCCCTGGGCATGATGGCTAACTCTTGGATCCTGTCATCTGGTGCTTGCTTCTTCCGGGCGGCCTCTCTTTCTAGCACACCACTCTGGGCAGCACCTGCGATGCGGCACCTGGCCACTCATTGTATTTGGATCTTGCCTGGCCGTCATCTTCTCCATTGGTTGGGAGTGGTGCATCCGTGAGCCTCTCAGTTCGGTGCTATACATGTGCTGATGTGCTTTTGTGTGTTGCCGTTGGTGCTGCTGTTTCAGATTGGCCACAAGAAATTATTTTTAATTGACCAGGAAGTCCCATCTGGAATGCCACTTATGGACACCAGGGGGCATAGAGCTCCCCAAACCCCTAACACAACAGACACAGAGCTTACAAGTTCAGCACAGTTCACATTTAATTCAGTGGGGAAGTGCTTTTCCCTCCTTCCCAATGGAATAACACCTCGGTCTCACCAGTGCTGGCTTCTCTCTCATTTACACACCTTTTTAAAGTCAAGTACAGCAGTGATGGATGTGCTCAAAGTTACAGCTCCAATTTTTTGTTTTCTGTTTCTCTTCTTTGCCATCATGAACTGACAAATTTACTGTAGCAAAGTAACCACCATCTGTCAGATACTTGGCAGTGTCACATGTAGGGCTACATTGAAGACAGGTATTTGTACACATTTATAACAGATTTGGGTCACTTGAAAAATTAATTTGAACAATTCAAAAAAATTTGATATGAGGCAAAAATCCGGATAGTGTTAGTTTTCAATGTAGCGTGAACTACACTGAAGGCTTGTACTTGTTCAGACAAAACTTTTTTTTCTTTATGTTCAACAAAAGCGTCCAGAAACATTTATTTACAGGAAAATATTTAGTATGGGAGTGTTCTACTATATGACTTATAAAATTATGCATAAGCAGAAGTCAAAGTCATTAGTGACAACAATGCATACTTGAAAATAAAGTAACAAAAATATATAGAAAACATTTTTAAAGGAAAGCATATATATATATATATATATATATATATATATATATATTTAAAGTATATTCAAAGAAATATACATAAAGTGAGCCCCATCCATCCATCCATTATCCAACCCACTATATCCCAACTACAGGGTCATGGGGTTCTGCTGGAGCCAATCCCAGCCAACACAGGGCTCAAGGCAGGAAACAAACCCCGGATTGGCACCAGCCCACCACAGTAAATTGAGCACAATAATAGTCAATCTAGTGTATAAAGATAATACATATAAATACAAAAATTGACAGATTGAAAGGTAAAAAAAAATTACAATAATGAAAAACACAAAAGTATACACACACACACATATATATATATTTATACTAATAAAAGGCAAAGCCCTCACTGACTGACTGACTCACTGACTCACTCACTCACTGACTCATCACTAATTCTCCAAGTTCCCGTGTAGGTAGAAGGCTGAAATTTGGCAGGCTCTTTCCTTACAGCTTCCTTACAAAAGTTGGGCAGGTTTCATTTCGAAATTCTATGCGTAATAGTCATAACTGGAAACTATTTTTCTCCATTAACTGTAATGAAGTTGAGCTCGAAAGCAATGGGGGCGGAGTTTCGTGTGACATCATCACGCCTCCCACGTAATCACGTGAACTGACTGTCAACGCAGTGCGTAGAAAACCAGGAAGAGCTCCAAAAAGCGCTGAAGAAAACATGCATTATGTAATTGAGAAGGCAGCGAAACAATTTATTTTTGTATAGCCCAAATCACACAAGAAGTGCTTCAATGGGCTATAACAAGTCCTGCCTCCTGACATCCCCCCAGCCTTGACTCTCTAAGAAGACAAGAAAAAACGCCCAAAAAAAACCTTGTAGGGAAGAAAATGGAAGAAACCTTGGGAAAGGCAGTTCAAAAAGGGACCACTTTCCTGGTAGGTTGGGCATTCAGTGGGTGTCAAAAAGAAGGGGGTCAATAACAGAACAAATCCTCAATGTGGTATAAAAATAAAAATTTTATAAGTACGGACCAGAACTTAACAGTAGATGATATCACATAATATGATTTGGATTTGTTTAGAGTCCTGGAGACCTCAGCCTTCAAGCTGCCTCCCCCATTTGGCCATTCCACAGCTGAAACATTGCTTAGCCAGCCAATCCGATGAAAGGACCCCTCTACCCCACGATTCCTGCGATCCTCCATCACGGATGACTTCACCTTAGGCAGGCAGAACAACTTGCCAGATGGGCTGTGGCACCAAATGCCACATTTGAGTACCGAGAAGAGAAACGGAATAGGTGAGGGTAAGTATACAATTATAACTATCATGTTACTTATGTTTTAGTGCTAAAGACTAACAATGAGATGCAGTCTGTACAGTTAATCAGCAGCTCTAGTCAGGATATGCTAAACTAAAGTTGTGAGTCTTCAGCTGGGATTTAAAAGCTGAGGCCGAAGAGGCATCTCTTACAGTAGCAGGCAGACCATTCCACAGTTTCGGGCCCAGTAGCTAAAAGCTTGACCTCACCGCTGTTATTTTATTAATCCTTGGAATCATAAGCAGACCGGCATCTTGAGATCTTAATGTGCACTCTGGTTTGTAAGTCATGATAAGTTCAGACATTGGCCATTTAATGCTTTATATGTTAAAAGGAGGATTTTGAAATCTGCCCTAAACTTAACTGGGAGACAGTGTAAGGATTTAAGTAACTGGAGTTATATGTTCATACTTTCTTGTTCTTGTAATAATTCTTGCAGCAGTATTTTGGATTATCTGGAGGCTGTATAGAGAACAGTTTGAACATCCAGTGAACACCACATTGCAGTAGTCAATCCTGCTAGAAATAAATGCATGAATTAATTTCTCAGAATCTTGTTTATTTAGAAAGCGCCTCAAAGGATTTTGAGACGTGATTTGCATTTTGTTACAATGAATTATTCCAAGGCCTCCCCCTCTACCAGAATCTCTAGACTTATGAAGGAATGAGTATCCATCAGGTGACACCTCAGCTAGGGGAACAGTGTCACATTTACTAAGCCAGGTTTCAGTGAGAAGACACAGATTAGATTTTGTACTTAATATAATATTATTTATCAACACAGCTTTACTGCCGAGGTGGTCTCTGGGAACCGGAAATTAAGTCATCAGAGGGTGATGTTAAAGTGGGTGGACCAGTGGTGATGTCATTGAGAGGCAGGGTCTTCGGCTGGTCTGCAGAGAGACAAAAGGAGAAAAGATCAGGCAACAGTGCCAACCCCTGGTCTGAGTGAGAAATAGCACCCTTTCAGCCTTTAAACCATTTCCCATGTGCATGTGTGTGACAAAAGACATTGATTGGTGTGGCAACACAAATATAAGGAGCTTGAGAAGGGGAAAGTAAAATAACTAGAAATAACAATTAATATAGAAATAAACAAATTAAGGAAGATTAGTAAAAATATTTCAAATGCAACTTATTATACAAAACATATTGATATGTTGTGTCAATCATAACAAACAGAACTTTGATCTAACATGTATTTAGGATATAAAAAGTGAAAATGCAAATGAAGGCATATTAAAACTGCCATGAACATATCATTGTAAATGTTTGATTTTTAATTTATAACAAAAAACCTGTGCTATTGTGTGCACTACACTTAGTTCAACAGTAAAGCCTGGTTGATTTAGTCAAGCCTAATGCACATCTACAAAATAGAGAAATCACCTATGACAACCCTGCATTTGATCAGTCTAAATTGATATTTTTCAGCAGTGGGAATGGTGAAAAACACAGCATTTAAAGTGAAACATAGCCGCTCCTGAAAGTGAATGACAATGCTGATATTAATAAAGAAGCAGGATCGCTTTTCTAAACATTACAAAGGCAAAGAAAACATCCAGCATTTCAGATCAGTGATTTTAGATGCAGCATTGCCTTTTCTAACAAAAATGAATATACTGTAAATTTATAAATCCACTGTACATGGATTATCTGATTTTATTTACTTCCCTATTTCTGTCATCCATTATGTTTACTTTCCAGGAACAAAATTGTGGGTGCCTGTGTCCCACACTCTATATAAGAGTTAAATAAAAAGCATTCTTATTAATTACAGATATAAAAGTATACTTGAATGCCCTTACATTATTGCAAAACAATGTATTGTTGTAGTACATCTAAGAAAATGACTGAAAAGCAAAAATAATTTCATCAGACATTTATAACAGAAGAAGGTATGAGACTGTAAATGTAACATTTCATCCCAAGCTGAGAGTGCCATCATCAGGTTAGACAAATACCCGCCAAGCAAAAAAATGGTCACAAACACTATTATAGTCACTACAAGAGTCCAACAACAAGTTTTATTACATAAGATAAGCAGTAAAACCAAATCTACTGCACGATGAGCAGAGCACTGGCATGGCATTTGTAATTGAAGCTCATTACGTATTCTTTACCACTGCAACACATGTACCAACATTCAGTTTTCTGCAGCACTGTGTCAGTTCATTTGCATGTGTCTGTGACTCAGAATGAAGGCAGCTTGTGTTAAAAGAAGAAAGTAGGACAAGGTTTCATAATGTAACAGTTCTTCCTAAAATCTACACCATGTCATATCTCATTAGCTGTTACGTCATGGATTATCAAACGGCCCTCACTCATGCTCTAATATATGCGAGTGCATCAACTGGAGCAACTCTTCATTCTACTCAAAACACATATGGTTAGTACATTTAAAAGTGATTTTTTTTAAACTTGGGTTTCATTTCATACTCAACAATCTATCATTTCAAAATGTCACATCTGATATTTGAAATGACGATACAGTTGAATTTTTGAATCTGCTGCATCACACGGCCTGGACTTTTTGACAATGTGAGGAAAAGTGTTTTAATATTTTTCAACTATGATTTATTCCAAAGTTTTCATTTATTAAATAGTCTGCTGCAGCAAAAAGAAAGGCATCCCTGTGTCCCCTTGTGATGTGACTTCTTGAAGGGGTTATAGTGGTCTGTCTTTAAATCATTCACACCCAGAACTAACCAAACTGCCTCTAAATTTTTACCACTTACATATTGTAGCATTTCAGGTTTCAATAACAAGCATTGCCAATAAAAAGTTATCATCCACTTGGAATATTTTTCACATTTTATTATTATATAACAATTAATCACAGTGAATGCTTTTTTGATGTTTTTCTTTTGGCTTTTTTGACATTGATCAGTAGAAAAAAAGCTATTTAATGTCAAAGTTAACACAGATCTCTGCAAAGTGGTCTAAATTAATTACAAATGCAAAATGGTAAATAATTGATTGCATAATTATACAAGTCAGTTTTTAGCAGATGCAACTTTGGCAGCCATGCCAGCCTTGAGTCTATATGCACAGGTCTCTATCTGCTTTATATATCTGGACACTGCAAATTTTTCCCATTCTTCTTTACAAACCTGCTCAAGCTCTGTCAGCTTGCATGGGGATTGTGGGTGTACAGCCTTTTAAGTGCAGCCACAGATTCTCAATTGGATTGATATGTGGACAGACACTACCACTCCAGGACATTAACGTTGTTGTTTTTTAGCCATTTATTGTGTAGCTTTGACTTTATTCTTGAGATTTTTGTCTTGTGAGAAAACAAATCTTGTCCCAAGGTGCAGGTTCCTAGCAGACTATTTTACTCAGGTCATGTTATTCTCTAGCTTCATGTGCCTTTCATGGCCTGCTGCAGAGAAGCATCCTCACAACATTATGCAGCCACAACCATGTTCACTGAGGTAATGATGTGTTTTTAATAATGTGCAATGTTTGACTTGCAGCAACCAAGGCATTGTAGTCTGATGCCCGAAAAGCTCAATTTCAGTCTCATGAGACTGTAGAACCTTCTTCCAGCTGACTTTGTAGCCTCCCATACCTTCTGACAAACCATTTGTATAGCAAATGTTTAACAGTGGCTTTCTTTTGCCACTTTCCTATAAAGCTGTGATGAGTGAAGAACCCAGGCAGCAGTAGTTGTATGCTCAGTGTATTCCATCTCAGCCACTGTAGCTTGTGAATCCTCCAGAGGTTTCTTGGTGACCTGCTTTACTAGTCGTCTTCTTGCACAGTCATAGCCTGCTCTAGGCAGATTTACAGATCTGCCATACTCTCCTTCTCCTAATGATTTATTTAACTGGCCTCTAAGTGATATTCAGTGACTTGGATACTTTCTTGTATCTATTCCCTGACTTGTGCTGTTCAGTCACCTTTTCACTGAGTTGTTTGGAGTGTTCTTCTGTCTTCATTGTGGGGGTTAAGCATACTGACTTTGACTTGGAATAACAGCTAGATGAGCCCTGTAGTCATGAATGCCAAACACGGATTAAGGTTCTTTTACCGGTTGGGAGGGACAGGCAGAAGCAACCTAAATGGACTATTTACTCGCCAGGCACAATAAGAGGCGGTCTCCCTGGGCTACAATACCCACATAGATACCTGCAGGGCAGGTTGGGAATTGCAGTCCCGTGGGACAGCCCTGTTTGGAGTCCTTGGTGCCATCAAGGGGAGTTACAAGGGAATGCTGCCCTTACTGTGCTGGGCTTCCATTTGACCCAGAAGTGCATCCATCAGGCAATGCTCTGGCAGTGGAAGCACTCCCAAGATAAAATTCAATACCTTGCCTGCCACTGGGAGTTAGAGTCAGAAAGAAGGGGAAAACACTTGATAAGGAGGAGAGGGTGTAAACGGCTAAAGGCATCAAGGTTCTATTATTCTGCCCAAACCGTGAGGTCATGTCTCTGAGAAAGCTCAACAGCATTGGTGTGGAGGGTGCCATGATGACATTGGACTTTAAATTTAAACAGGTTTTAGAACCATCTACTAACACGTGGGTTTGACTCTTTGTGCAACGCCATCCACTCTAAATTTGCATGGTTGGTGTCTATAGTGAATTCACAGCCAAGAAGGTAGTACCTCAGCTGATATCCCTCTTAATCACTACTGCTTTTGACTGCTGCATACCTGGTTTCCCAGTCCAACTGTTTCTATACCATCAACACTCTGGCTCAACATGTAACCAAGACCTGTACCCAAAGCATGGTCAATAATACAATTGCAGATGTAAGGGACTGTTTTAAGTCACAAAATGTATTTTCCATTTTTTCATCCCATACCACCATGTTAGGAGGCCTCTTCTTTGCCAAGGGCACAACTCTCGGAAAAATGAAGAACAAACCAGTGATAGTACCCTGCAAGTCCAAGGAAGGCTTGTACTTGCCGTTTGGTTTGCAGACAGGGGCAGTTGAGTATGGCATTAACTTTGGTACACTGTGGTCAGACTGTACCACCATCCACCATATAGCCCAAATACTTGGATTCAGTTATCTTAAATGGCATGTTTTTGGATTAATCCAAAGACTGGTGTTACACAGTGCAAGGGGCATTGCCCAAACATGCTGCACGTGTTCCTCCCATGACTGGAATAGTGATCGGGGTCCTATGCCCTCCCATGGTTTCAACAGATTTATATGATAAACACATTCATTGGGTTGATGATTGGGCTCTTTAACAAAATAGTTCACCAGCCCCTTTCTCTTCTTAATTTCATTAGGTCCTTACCACTAGGCCATTAATGAGGAAAGTGAACTGGGGATAAGGAACATGACATGATCTCCAGGAGCAAACTCAGGGTGTGTTATAAAACGCTTATAGATTTGGGCTAGTACTGATTGCGCAGATTAGCTTTTGGTACCTGTCTGATTTTACCAAATTTATTGTGCAATTGTGCGATATATTCAAGGATATTTGCGGAAGGCAATGCCTTACTTTCCCAACCTTCCTTTAATATATCCAATAATCCCAGGGGTTGTTGCACATATAACAATTCAAAAGGTGAAAAACCTGTAGATTCTTGTTGGACTTCCTGGTATGATCCTACCTTCCTCACTGATCACCTTGTGAAGCATTTAGTTGAGCGTCTGATTAAACTGCTAGACTAGGCAATCAGTTTGAAGATGGTATACTGAGGTCTTAAGGTACTCGATTTGGAGTCAGTTTGGCAACTTTCATGAACATCTCCAAGGTAAATAGTGTCTCTTGGGCCATTAGGACCTCCTTAGGGGTACCAACCCTCACAAAGGCCCCTACCAGTTCCTGTGCAATGTTTTTGGAATTGGCTTGTCTCAAGGAGGTTACAAGGGAATAGCCTCTGAAAATCATGTGACATTATCCACGAAGATCATAATGTATTTATATCCTCGGACTGAGGGTTCAAGAGGACATACTATGTCCACCCTGATACGCTCAGAAGGTACTGTACATCTATTAGAGGAATGGGAATGAGAGAAGCACGGTTCTTCTTAGAAATCTGTCGCAATGGACACTCCGACATGAAACACAAAATCAACGGACCTCCTCATTAATTCCGAGCCAGTAAAAATAAAGTTTTATCCTTTTGAGTGTTTTATCAGTGCAGATGGCTACTGACAAGACAGGGCATGGGCTAAGTCAAAGACCTGCTGCCAGTAAAGTTTAGGGAAGAGTAACAATGACCTCACCATGCCCTCATGCTCTGACACATGATTTAATAAGTCAGGCACAAAGTGTGGTCTTGGTGGTGTGGGATGGGCGGTACGTTGTCTATTAACTAAAACTACTGCATTTTTGTCAAACTTCAATGGCTCATCATTCAACTGTTCTCTTTTAAAAGAGGCTGGTGTTTCCCAAAATTGAAACTGAAGTGCTGAGACTGGATCAGGTGTGATTTCCTTGAGATATTGCCAATGTTGGCTTGTTCCTGACCTTGACAGAGGCATCCAAGCAAGTCGGCGTGATGTCACTTGGGTTATACTGGGTGCTCATGTGATTCCATTCTTGAGCTGGCACTATACACGGTCTGGAGATGAAGGTTCGCTATCTGCTAGACCCATCATGCTTTTCCACTTTTACTTAGAGACCAGTCCCGAATATATATGTGTAACCGAATAGGGAGGATTGTGCATGACCAAAACCCTCACAGAACAGATTCTCCTTAAGAAGTTGTTTACACAGAAATTGGACCTGTACCATTGAGTTTGTCTATAGATACAGTTAGACTGGTCATTCTGGTTGCCCAGTGTCACAGGGGACAAAATAATGAGCTTATGAAATGCTACTCCCGGAATCAATAAGCGCTATCACATTATGTCCATTCACCACCACCACACCTGTATAGGGAAGGGAAAAGGGGTTCACGAGAGCACAATATCGCCCTCCCCTTGCCCAACTGCAGTACATCAGCTTGTCAAGATAAAAACAATAAGGGTCAATGTGTCCAAGTTTTCTGCACCTGTAGCAGCGAACAGAAGGTGGCAACTCCTTCTGTCTAGAACCCTGGATCCATGTTGAAACAGGTAGGCTCTGATTTAGCGACACATTCCATCTAGGGATTGGAATGATCAGCCGTCTGTTCTGAGTGCATGCTTTGCTGGGCTGCCTGATGCCACACTAAGGTTTCTACAAGGGCCTCCATATTCTTCCAGATCTATCTGCAGATTCGTGAAGGTCATTAACCAGGTAATGACAAGGATCTCCATTATTTTCTTGAAGTGAAAGTGATTATTAGTGAAAGGACAGTGAGGAGGGCCCAGCCTAGCTCTCTACTTCTAACGTCACTCTTTCCCCTCCCCTCAGAGGCCCACAGCCTCTGTCTCGGATTAGTGCGAATATATCGCTCCAGCAAGTGAGCTATGATTCTTACTGCCATGCGAGAAGTCACAAAATGAACTGGAATGTTCAAGCAAATTATAGAAAAAAAAGATCTAAATCTGTTAAGTAGTTCTCTCATTCGCTAACTAAGCAGAGTTAAGGTTACGCCCCGAGGCAGACGCTTGAATGAGGAGGGCCCCAACAGCCCAATGAGTCTCTCTCAGATTTGCGCTAATAAATCGGTGCCACAAGCAAACTATAATACTTAGCGCGATGAGAAACTCGCAAAATCAACAGAATGTTTAAGCAAATTAAAGAAAAAAATCTGATCTAAATCCGTTAAGTAATTCACTCGTGAAAAGCGGACAGACATACAAACGGGTCTAAAAAACTATAAGAAATTTTGGGCTTGAACCAAGAAAGTTGTAAAACCATTTCTTAGTGAGCACCTATGGGCCAAGGGTAACCGATATCCCAAATTTCAAGTCCCAAGTCGTCATGGTTCGGGAGATTTTGTGATGAGTGAGTCAGTAGTATTTGGCTTTTATATATATACTAGCAAAATACCCGCACTTCGCAGCGGCGAAGTACTGCCTTAAAATTTTTATTAAGAAGAAAATTAAACCTTTTTAAACTGAGGGAAAATATACCAATAATTACTTGTTAAGGATCTCTTTGTATACCACATTGTGAGTTCGGCCCTCCGGTTGTAATATGACCAAGCTGTGCGCTGAGCTTACTCTTGAGCATGCAACGTACAGTTGGCCATGTGAACAGTAATCTTGTTTCAAATCTCACAGCTTGGATTGCTGCTGTCATAATCGGTTTTAGTTTCATGGTTTGTTTCAATTACAACAGTATTTGTAGGACTTGTGTTGAAGAGACATTCGGCATCTGTCAAGCGTTGTAAGTATACAACTGGCTTCATCGATAACTTCAAATCCAGCTTTTGAGAGTTTAAACATTCATAAACATCAAAGTGTCCACTACTGAAATCGTCACCTGTGAATCTATGATGTTTAAGAGGCATTGGCGGTTGTCCAAATGTGTAAAATATTTGGCCATTTCGGTTCACTTGAAAGCGACAACCAAACAATTCAGCGGCAGCCATCAACTCACATGCAGATGCATAGGTGAAGGGCTTAAACATTTCACTCTTCTAGTGCTCCTGTGTAGTATAATTATCTCCTGTACCGTCATCAGTCCACACCTTGAACCTGTCCCAGCCATTCAATACATAAGACACAATGTTCCTCCGGATATCAAGAGTGAGCCTGATATGGCCGTGCAATATGTAACACAGAGAATGGAAAAGGTAGGTGCCATCTCCGGGTATGGAAACCACTTGGTAAGTGACAGTTCTATGATCAATGGTGATCACCTCGATAGACATGCTAATGGGGGTACGGTTGGAATGATAAAGGAAATGGGTAACTGAACAATGTAAAGTAAGTCTAAAATACCTACACAATAACTATAATCGTAATAAATGAACAATAAAACAGCGGAGAAGCCGTGGATTAAATAAAAAGGCTGTAGTTATCAGCAGGGAGACGTGAATCCTGTGGCGAAGCAAGGAAGGGAATGTAGAGACTGGAGCGAAGGACGGCCTTATATATGCAGACAGCCAACAACGTGGGAGGCGTTGGGATGGGGGACCCAACGCCGCCTCACACTGTGACCGAGGTGCAGGCTATGGACGTATATATGTACGTAAGTAGGATTCAGTTAACGTTGGGAACCCACGTACCAAATTTCTTGAAGATGGGCCCATAAATAGCAAAGACAGTTGAAAAGTTCAATATGACGGCCGACAGTGGCATCATACCACCAAAATAAGTACGTACATTGGTTTCGGTTAGCGCAGGGAAGCCGCCTACCAAATTTCGTGAAGATGGGGCCATAAATAAGAAAGTTCAACATGACGGACGTTGCCGACCGTTATGACCCTCATGCGTAAAATTTTGAAATGAAACCTGCTTAACTTTTGTAAGTAAGCTGTAAGGAATGAGCCTGCCAAATTTCAGCCTTCGACCTACACGGGAAGTTTGAGAATTAGTGATGAGTGAGTCAGTGAGTGAGTGAATGAGTGAGTCAGTCAGTCACTTAGTCAGTGAGGGCTTTGCCTTTTATTAGTATAGATAGATGTGGACATATCAATATTTGATCTTCACATATACATTATCTTTAGATAAAGATAATGTAATTGAAAAAAAATTATAATTTATTTTTGGATTAATTTATTCCATGAAAAATAATGTATATCATTTCTATCTGTGGAAGAAGTAACCTTGACTCTGATAGCTGGAATTATCCGTTTGGCTAAATCAGCCTCAAGTAGGCATTTCCTAACTCTGACTCTAGCAGTCTCTGACAGTGGCAGAAAGATTTTTCCACTCATCTATGCCGAATTAGTTCAGCTGTGCATTTTTTGAGAGCTGTTAGTATCTTGATGGGATCTGGGATTTGACCTCACCATTGTAGAACCTTATATTTCATTCTTTACAGCCATTCCATGAAGAATTTACTGGTGTGCTTATGGTCATTGTTATGATGTAAGGTCCATTTGGTTGAGCTTCATTCTTTAGACAGATCGTCTTGCATTATCCTCAAGCACTCCCTGGTACAATGAAGAACTCATAGTGGATTCTATGATGTTGACATGCCTTTGTCCTGATGTAGCAATGCAGCCCCAAACCATAACATATTCAACACCACGCTTTACAGTTAGTATCGAGTTCTTCTGGTAAAATGCTGTTTTTGTTTATTGTTTATTTGTTTATAAGTTTTATGGTACTGTGGTCAAATATTTCAAATTTTGCCTCATCTGTCCATAGTACAGAAGTCCTGGATTTTGCTTAGGTGTTCATGGGCAAACTTTAGTCTTGCTCTGATGTTTTCTTTGTACAAAAAATGTTTCCTTCTGGCAAACCTTCCAAATAGATCAAATTTTTGTAGCCTCATTCTAAAGGTAGACTCATGCAGGTTGACATCAACAGTAGCAGGAGCTTTTTGTAGGTCCTATAATGAAATTATGGGTTTCTTAAAGACTTCATTCAGCATTCTTTTCTGCATTCACCTCTCAGGCAGAAATGGCAGGGATGCTTGGCCTGGATAAGGTGGCAGTTATTTGAAATCTTCTCCACTTGATATTCTGGACAGTGGAATGATTATAATAAGACTAATAATTCTTTCTTTACATTTATATAGCACTTTTCTCACTACTCAAAGCACTCTCCACACAGGGAGGACCTGCGATGTGAACCCAAGAACTCCTTACTGAGAGGCAACAGCGCTACCACTGATTGAATTTCCAGTTGTATGGAGATCTTTTTAAATCCCTTCCCAGCCTCACAGACACCTATAACTTTCTTTTTGAAGACCTCAGAAAGCTCATTCAAGGCATGCTGATAACACAAACTTCAGCAACAAAGAGCAAACCAAACTAATTATTTGAGGTTTACATAAGACAGGTTCCTCCATGATGCTCTCTAAGGATTTTCTAATCACTTGCATGTGAAAAATGTAGGGGTTTGCTTATGTTTTCCACATGTAAAATTTGCATTTGTATTTGTTAAAATTATACAATGAACTATAAAATGTAAAGGTGGCATGGTACTTATTATATCATATCATCTTTATCAATGTATACTGATAAACAAGAAGAACAAATCTGTGTTCAAAACGAAAAGAAAATTTCAGGGGTGTACTTACATTTTTACATGACTGTAAGTTCACATGGTATCAGAGTTTTTAGAGTTTTGACATTTCACCATCTCATCTCAGATCATTCCCATGAGTATCTAGTCAGATTTTTGGGGCAAAAAGTCGCTGTTGATTTGTTGGTCGCACTGCAAAAAAAGCAATTCAAGATAAACTTTTTTTTCCGTGAAAATAACGATCAAACTAATAATTCGACTGAAACAACTCCATTCCTGGCTGACTATAATTTTAATTTTATACAGCTGACTGAGGTGAAAGGTCAGTGTTACGTCACAACTTGGAGAATTTCTCTCCAAATTGTTTAACTCAGAGCTCTGACTTCGAATAACGTTTATGTGAGATTTCCGACTCAGAAACTCAGATTCCCCATTTGTATGTGTCAGAAATGGGCTGGAGTGCCAACCTTAGCCCTTCCATCTGTTTGTCATTTGTAACTGGCTCCTAGCTGTGTACTTCCTACTGCATGGCAGTCAGGTTCTGGAAGGGCAGGAATCCTAAAATGGGGAATATAGATGTTGACTGCTGTTTTTAATATTGACTCATTTAACCCTTCAGTTATTACATTTTTTCATTGTTGCCCTTTGAATCACTTATTCATTTAAAGCAAACACTTATCAATATGTCTTCTACTTCTGTGGCCTACCAGAACCTGCATGACTACTTTAATGTAGAGATTCAGCCATGCTTTATGGAGGCCATCATGGCATGGTGAACCAGCACAAGCCTGACAGTATGACATGGACTCAGGAGTGGGTACTGGTCACACTAGCTCCTTATGTGGCTGGAGAATAAAACATGTTTTCTCATGGGGTGTCTTGCATATTGAGTGTAACTGTTCATTGATGTATTGTATGACGGAAATCGACACTGATAGCTGTACAAAGCAATCACGTAATGAAAAGCAAGGGAACCATTACATACCACAGCATGCTGTTTTATTACTGTTTGCTTGGACTTCCTTATCTTGTAGGATGACAACAAACTGCTAGCATTTCATATCAAAATAAGGGTTACATGACCAGGAAATTCAAGTCACAAGTTCATAGTGTGAAGGAAGTCAGAAAATTAGTTTTATTATTTTTTTTTTTTAATCAATCAACTTAACCAATGGGGACACACTCAGAACTCCTCAACTCCCACTAATTCTTGACTGATTGAAATAAAATCTCACTGCCGATTATAATAAGAACTTTAATCTATTATTTCAACTATCTGAAAAAATGGAAATGGAAGAACTATAAGTTAACCAAAAAAAGCAGAGCACATACAGTGCATCCGGAAAGTATTCCCAGCGCATCACTTTTTCCACATTTTGTTATGTTACAGCCTTATTCCAAAATGGATTAAATTCATTTTTTTCTTCAGAATTCTACACACAACACCCCATAATGACAACGTGAAAAAAGTTTACTTGAGATTTTTGCAAATTTATTAAAAATAAAAACATTGAGAAAGCACATGTACATAAGTATTCACATCCTTTGCCATGAAGCTCAAAATTGAGCTCAGGTGCATCATGTTACCCCTGATCATCCTTGAGATGTTTCTGCAGCTTAATTGGAGTCCACCTGTGGTAAATTCAGTTGATTGGACATGACTTGGAAAGGCACACACCTGTCTATATAAGGTCCCACAGTTGGCAGTTCATGTCAGAGCACAAACCAAGCATGAAGTCAAAGGAATTGTCTGTAGACCTCCGAGACAGGATTGTCTCGAGGCACAAATCTGGGGAAGGTTACAGTACCATTGCTTTGACGCTGGGTGCCGCCAGTTTGCAAAACCGAGCGGAGAACTTGCGTACGACAAGGCATGAGGTACCGTGGAAAAGTGCGTGGCTTTACGCCAAATGTAGGTTTTATACATCGCGATTTGAACGTGGAAAAGTTCTTACGCAACATTTCTGTGCGTACGCACCGTTTATACATGAGGCCCCAGGACTTTTCCTAGAACTGGCCGGCCATCTAAACTGAGCGATTTGGGAAGAAGGGCCTTAGTCAGGGAGGTGACCAAGAACCCGATGGTCACTCTATGAGAGCTCCAGAGGTCCTCTGTGGAGAGAAGAGAACCTTCCAGAAGGACAACCATCTCTGTAGCAATCCACCAATCAGGCCTGTATGGTAGAGTGGCCAGACGAAAGCCACTCCTTAGTAAAAGGTGCATGGCAGCTCGCCTGGAGTTTGCCAAAAGGCACCTGAAGGACTCTCAGACCATGAGAAACAAAATTCTCTGGTCTGATGAGACAAAGATTGAACTCTTTGGTGTGAATGCCAGGCGTCACGTTTACAGGAAACCAGGCACCGCTCATCACCAGGCCAATACCATCCCTACAGTGAAGCATGGTGGTGGCAGCATCATGCTGTGGGGATGTTTTTCAGCAGCAGAAACTGGGAGACTAGTCAGGATAAAGAGAAAGATGACTGCAGCAATGTACAGAGACATCCTGGATGAAAACCTGCTCCAGAGCGCTCTTGACCTCAGACTGGGGTGACGGTTCATCTTTCAGCAGGACAACGACCCTAAGCACACAGCCAAGATATCAAAGGAGTGGCTTCAGGACAACTCTGTGAATGTCCTTGAGTGACCCAGCCAGAGCCCAAACTTGAATCTAATTGAACATCTCTGGAGAGATCTTAAAATGGCTGTGCACCGACGCTTCCTATCCAACCTGATGGAGCTTGAGAGGTGCTGCAAAGAGGAATGGGCGAAACTGGCCAAGGATAGGTGTGCCAAGCTTGTGGCATCATATTCAAAAAGACTTGAGGCTGGAATTGCTGGCAAAGGTGCATCGACAAAGTATTGAGCAAAGGCTGTGAATACTTATGTACATGTGATTTCTCAGTTTTTTTATTTTTAATACATTTGTAAAAACCTCAAGTAAACCTTTTTCACGTTGTCATTATGGGGTGTTGTGTGTAGAATTCTGAGGAAAAAAATGAATTTAATCTATTTTGGAATAAGGCTGCAACATAACAAAATGTGGAAAAAGTGATGCGCTGTGTATACTTTCCGAATGCACTGTATGTACACTGCGAATTATAGGGTTGTCGATAGGGTATTTTCATGTATTCTCTCTCAGCATTATCTCATGTCCTGCCTGTTTCTAACTCTGGTCTTTCTACTTTATGGTGCTAATGAACTCCTGTTTTATGGAAATCTCAAGATTGGAAGTATAAGGAAATGAAAGGGCATCACACTTTTTTTCTGGAGTACTCTACCATTGTACCTTTCAGCTTTGCACAATATTCAAAGCTGTGTCTAAGTGAGGACCTGCACTATAAATATAAATACTGTAGTATCCAGACTGGGTTGAAGCCTGGCGGCTGAGGCACTATTGAGTGTAGTGGGGAGGTTGAAGAATGACACAAAGGGCTTACGTCAGGGAAATGATTGGTGATAGAAGGAAGAAATGGGGGCAGTAACAGAGTCTATTCCAACTCACCTTTAAAACAGAGGGTTTTTAAGTAATAAACAGAAGTTGGAATACCTGTGCAAATTGTTTGCTTTGACTTGCAAGGCTTAATTTACTTTAATTACTGCAGAACGTCTGAAGGTCATAATCTACTAGTTCTCTGAAGGAGGCCATTTTTAATATTCTGAAATTTTCTGTTTGTAGCTTTTTCTAACCTAAACTTTGCATTTAAATCTCTGGCAGTTTACTACTTACCTTTTCACCGCTGTAAGTCATTCATTACATTTCAACCGATTAAATCTGAAGAAAAACTGGAAAAAATGAGGTGTTATAAAACTTTTGACCGGTAGTGTAAAAAGCTATAGAACTATTGTCTGAATAAATATTTATATACTAGGGGGCTCCCCCGTGATCGCTTCGCTCGCCAACCCCCGTGGCCTGTGCTACGTGCAAGCCACTTCACGTCCCTGACGCTCATATTGTGAAGAGGGGGCCTGAACGCACCCCAAGGAGATGCAGTCATTCCCTTGAAACCCCTTCTTAAATGGTGATACAATGGGAAACATTCAGTTCTTTTTTTTTTTTTAACCTCCTCTTTGCTCAATCAGCTGCTGGCTCGCTGCTGTAGTCATGCCGCATGATCTGCATCTCGTCTGATGCTTCGAACATTTAAAAGCCTGTACAGTAGCTGTCTTTGTCATCTGCTCTTTGTCTTTTATTTCTGGCCTGGGCGTGGTTAAATATCTTGGCACAAAGTCTTGTCTCACGGGACGTGAGCTCTTGATATCTTAGTTTATAATTTAAAAACGGAATAAGAATCTGAAAATCTAACAACATTACATTAAAGGTCGATAAATTTTGAAAAGAATGATACCAAACATGTATATGTAGGTTTTAAAGTAGACCAGATTTAAAGTGTGACATAAAAAATGCCACATAAAAATTTTTAGGCTTAGGATTTTATATATATAGAGTATATACATTTGATTGAGCATATATGTACATTGAGCTACTGATGAGAGCTAAACTTGTAATGCTATGGTTTAAAGTCTGATAATTTAGCCACTAGACCCCCCAGCCAGACTTTATCAGAAGTCAACATGCACTTTTATTGGATTCTCCTTCAATATTAG
This sequence comes from Polypterus senegalus, assembly GCF_016835505.1. NCBI lineage: Eukaryota > Metazoa > Chordata > Cladistia > Polypteriformes > Polypteridae > Polypterus > Polypterus senegalus. The sequence goes on along the minus strand of NC_053155.1, from coordinate 136,882,873 downwards.
TGAACTAATTTATATATATTGTATATACTGACATATTTTGTCTTCAGTTATTTATGTTCACTGCAGAGACGTAACAAATCACATCAACTTTTCTGTATTTTCACTGTAATATGTGTGGCTAAGATTACTTAAATGCATGGTACAAACAAGACATGCCTTTGACCATATTTTAATTGCAATCTTTATTAAACCATAAATCAGAATGGAAATTGCCTCCTAGGAAATTACATTGTAAACTCCATCCATTTTGAATGTATTATTCTTTAGACAAATTATACCATGTATAGAGCTGTTGACCATGGAAAAGCATTTTTCTAAACAGGCTGCAGAGAAGAAAAAGAAAGGAGAAATTTTCCTAATTTGCCCCTAAAATATAATATTTCACAATACAATGTTCTACCAATCGATTTTTATAGTGGTTTTCACACACAATATGCATAAACAGTACTTTGCAAAGGCATGATTTCAGCAACTTCAAACTACAGTAATAATCTGTTAATTATTTTTCTTTGTCATATAATAGATTTACCTTAAAATATAGCTTGATTGCTTAGGGATGAATCAGCTTTTTCAGTGAGATTAAATTCTAGGAAAAATTAATTATTTGAGTTTTGAAAGTTGATTTCATAATAGCAAGTTTACACAATGCCTATCAATTCATCATTCTTTAAGACTTTTAAAGAAAAAAAATACATTATGTTTTGAAAGTCAGTCAGTTAGTCATTTTCCTGAACAGGGTCACAGGGGGTGATGGAGGTTATCCCAGCTACCATAGGGCAACAAGGCAGGAACCAACCCTGGACTGGGCACTGACCTTTGCAGGGTGAACACACACACAACCACACACTAGGGCCAATTTAGTATCATCAATCCACCTAACGCATGTATTTGGAACGTGAGAGGAAACCAGAGCACCCGAAGGAAACCCACACGGATTTGGGGAAAACATGTAAGCTTCATGCTGGGAGGAACCAGGACGCAAACCTGGTCTACTTACTGTGAGACAGCAGTGCCACTTTTTGGCCTGTTTTGATAGTTTGATTATAAAATTGAATGTCTATCTTACTCCACATCCCTTAATCAGATTTTAAATTAAAAGGCAAATAAAGCCTGTCCTGGCAACACTGAGCTCAAGTCAAGATGCACCCTCACTTTCTCCCACCAGGGCAGTTTAGAGTAACCAGTTCAACAAACAAAAACAGCTTTGAGATGTGGGAAGAAAATACTTACAAAAACAAGGAAATGGTGAGAGGGATGACATTTAATTCCAGTCTCCTGAGGCCTCATGTATAACGCCGTGCGTAGAACTCGCACTATAACATGGCGTAAGCACAAAAGCCGAAATGTGCTTACGCACAGAAAAATCCAGATGCAGGAATCTGTGCGTACTCCAACTTCCACGTTCTTCTGCTACATAAATCCCGATCATCGTGAAAAGTAACGCTCATGCACGTGCTTTATGTAACGCCCCAACTCCTCCCAGAATTACGCCTCTTTGAATATGCAAATGAATATAAATCGCCCTTAAGCTCAGCCTTCTGTGAAAAGACAATGGGAAAAGCACGGGGAAAATATAAAAATTTCAGCGAATACCAAGTGGAGGCAAAGGGAAAAATATACTATTTGTTCAAATAAACCGTGGTATAATCAACAAAAGGAAGTTGAACGAGTGACATAGCGTGTTGGAGAAACTTGAAAGCTCACGTTCACAAAATCGCACAGTGCCGGAAATAAAAAAGAAGTCACATATCAAAGTCACTACTTGCTTCTTAAACCGGCTCTCTTCCTCCAACTGGACACAGAGTCCATTACATTTGTGATATTACAGCTCTCTGAATAACTAAAATACTGAGATGTATACGTGATTTCATTTTTATGATGATAGGAGTTAAAGCACGTTATTAAACATGAGTTTCACGGCGCAGTGATTGTGTGCGACCTTCGATGAAATTATTTATTGCAGCAGTACTCAGGGGCGGCCCTATGTCCAATAGAAAAAGTCCAATGTCCTTATGTTATCTTATGCATGGTGGATCGCCACACAATCAGCTCTGTAATAGACGTTAAGCCATCTGTAAGCTTAGAGCGCTGATTCTTCAAAATGTTAAAGGAACATTGAAATATCTTCATAGTACATGTTTAATTATTCTATCCTTCACGCCAGTACCAGTGAAGAATTTAGATTATTTAAATGAAGTTAAAGTTTTATCTGTAAAATATAATAAACATATTTTGCTGCATTTCATCTTAAAAATGATATCATCATCATATGTAAATACACGCTTTATAAAGTGCCGCAGGTTGTGTAATATTATAACTGTAGTGCAAGTTTACAGTGAGGTAATTGTACTTATAAGTACATACAGTTCTACAAGGAGAGCTTGATTGAGTGTGTTTATAGTTCTTGGGATGAAACTGTTTCTGAATTGCGAGATCCGTACAGGAAAGGCTTTACTGCCGTATACCGATAATTCTCTTTCCGATCAGCTGCTGTGATTCACATTCAGATACAGTGATATAAATACTCCGATTGGTGCAGTGAGAGTAATATGGAAAAGATGATCCGCTGTGGCAACTCCTAACGGGAGCAGCGGAAAGAAGAAGAAGGTGCAGTTAGAGTAACAACGCCAAAGCAGTCATGGTATTTTAAATACTATGGCTATTCCCTTGACCATTATATTGTTACAAGTTAATTACAATCAGATGCATTACACTAATAAACAATATGCGGTTAGTTTCAGTGTATTTATAAAGCCGCGTCAGGAAAATAAAAGAGTAACCACACAAGAACAGTAGCATTGCTTTGATGCTGGGTGCCGCCAGTTTGCAAAACCGAGCAGAGAACTTGCGTACGACAAGTTATGAGGTACCGTGGAAAAGTGTGTGGCTTTACGCCAAGTGCAGGTTTTATACATCGTGATTTGAACTTGGAAAAGTTCTTACGCAACATTTCTGTGCGTACGCACCATTTATACATGAGGCCCCTGAAGCGCTGAGGCAGCATTGCTATTTAATTTAGCAATGTGTCACCCACTTTTGTTTAAATAATATTATATATTCACGAGAAAACAAATTCTTTTTAGAATAAGTATTTTAAATTATTTTTTTAGATGTTGCCATGCTGGTGCCTAAAAGTCCATTGTCTATGTGAACACTGCAGATTCATCATTATTCTAAAGCCTGTGAGGGCTTTCTGTAGGTGATACAGTTTCCTTTCTCACCTTTTACATTTTTTTGATCAAACTTTACTGATAAAATTAAAAAAACTACAATAAAGAATCAACAATAAATGATCTCTAGGCTATATAAGACCAAAAAAAGATTTCCAGATTGCAGGAGAGGCAAGGCCAGGAGATTTCCAGCAAGAAGGTGAAAGTATAATAGCTGCAAGAATTGTAAAGGTCCAGGATGAGGAGAATTTGAGAGGAAAGAGGAATATGGAAAGAAAGAATTGTGGAGTGGGATTTGGAAACATATCGCCAGAGAAATGTAGCCAGACGACATTCCAAGAACAAGGTGATAGGGACATTTAGGGTGCAAAGATGACACTGGGGGTCTAGTTCTAATCTCATGAGATGCCACCACCAAGAGGGTAGGGTATATACTGTGGACAAGTTTAAACTCAGGTTGAGATTCAGCAATATCTGGATTAGAGTGGCTCTCAGAAGCAGTTTCTTATCTACCTGAGGTAAAGGAAGACCTTGGCCTAATATTGCTTCTGATTACTGCAAGTGGAGATCTTCCTGGTGACATTGACTGAGCTGCCTAGTCAGCTCCCATCTTACTACATGGCTCTGCCACATCACACTCCACACCTCCACAGGGCAAAGGCTTACAAGTAAAAAGGAGTGTACTGCCATGGACTCAAACCATGAGCCATCTCAATTCCCAAATTTGTACTGTGTTAACCGCTGGTACATTAGCCATTTTGATATGATAAAGGGGATTTTTGCGAGAGGCTTTTTAAAGAAGGGAGTAAAAAGTGGAGACAAGTATGGAAAAGCTTTGAAGCAAATGAGTACAGAGGGTGCTTAGGAAGATTGGAAGAAGTGGATACTAACATGGCCTGAGCAGAGAAATCAACTGCAAATAGAAACAGTATTGGAAGTGGATCATATAGGATGTCTAGATCGTAGGGAGAGAAATGTTTCAAGCCCTGACTCATTATTAAGTATACTGTATGTCCCAGTACAAGGCCACCAGACTGGCAAAGAGGTAGGAGGAAACTGGATGGCATCCAATATTCAGAACAGAATTGTAGAATAAAACAATAAGGAGATGAAACCTCAGCAGTGGACTCATTAATTTTTGAGCACATTTCCAAATCTGAAGGGCACAAAATATATAGGGAACAAATAATAGAGAAAAGGACTTTGATTTATTATAAAGAAATGGTAAGGAAGTTAAGCAAAAAATTAACAAAATATATTGTGTCTCTGTCACAAATCGAGAAGGGGAATACTGGGGAGGTCAGGCCTTGTTCTAGACTGGGCTGAGAGTAAAGTCAGGGTGTATAATTCATAATCAGGGAGGGAGATACCCCCATCTGACCAGTCGTGGATCAGAGTGGAGTGTTTAATAGGTGGTCTCTTGCAGTTCAAAAGGAATGAAGACACCAGAGACTTAGCAGAGTGCCCGTACAGAGAAAGAGGAGAATGAGGAGAATAGAGCTTGCAAAGTTAATTCAAGGGAGCAAATTCATGTTAATAATAACTGTCAGTCTGGACTGGAATGAGACAGGGAGGTTTGGACAAAGCGAAAATGGAGTCTTTGACACCCTTCAGAACATATCAAAAAGCTGCAAGCTCTGGAATGTGCCATAGATGTCCAATCCCAGATTTGTTAAAGTTCAGTGTAAAGTGTGAATAGCTACTTTTGGAACCAAGAATTGTCATGAGCATATAAAAGCTACGTCTGCTGAAACTGAGTACACAAAAATATCCTCTCAGGCCTGTGCCTATGAAAATGCCTCCAATATCTTTGAAGATAAACATGCAATTGATAAAAACCCAACTAGTACAGATTAGCCATGGTTTTTTTATTTAATTTGCTATCTTTTGGATTTAATGTTGCAAATTATGCTTTCTTTATGTTATGTTACTTATTGAATATTTTTTTCATATATTGTAGTTGTAGCAGTGCTATTTATTTGGACTGCAATTCCCAGCAACTCCAAAAGAACTACACAATTGTGCCGCTCCGGACTTTCTGCAGGGGTTGTTGGGTGGAACAAGATTGGGTGCTAATTTTGAAAAGGAGCCAGTATAACACTGGAAAAGAATTACAATTGTCTTATGTCTTTTTGTTAGCAATGGTTCATCTCACAATTGGGTTACAAATACTATCACCATTTGGATGACATTTTCTGTGCATTTATGCTCTTGATCTGTGTGTGTTATTTCATCTTGGTTGGAAGATGTCTTTATCTGTGGAGCACTATCAATCACCACAAATCTTCATTTACATCGGGTTCATGGCTGAATAAAATTTTCAGAACATTCAGGAGGCTGTTTACAGGGGATCTCAGTTTATATTTATAACCATCTGTATTCTGTTTTACTGGACTGTGTTTGGACTTGGTCAAACGCTGTGTCTGGCAGGATACTCTAAAAAGATATTTACTGTAGATACTAAATACTGAATACACAGTCCTTAATGTATTCAGATTTGTATTCTAAATGAATAGTACTAAAAATGTGTAACTTATTCTGAATACTTTATGAATACTATAGTGTTGTCACCAAGATTCTCTGAACTTTACATGGTTCTTTGAGGTGGCTCGCTATCCTTAAAAAGATTGCTTGCCTTTTGTCATACTAGTTGGAAAAAGCACATGCGACTATGCAAAGTTGCCTTTTTTATAGGCACTCCTATTATGGATGATGTATTGCCAGTTCAATCATTTGGTTATTCATCCCTGGCTGATGTAACTTATTCTGCATAGCCCTCCCTTCAAAGTCACTGTCCCCAGCAGCCACTTGCAATCCGAAGGTTGCCGGTTCAAATACCGTAAATGCCAAAAGGGACTCTGCTCTGTTGGGCCCTTGAGTAAGGCCCTTAACCTGCAATTGCTGAGCACTTTGAGTAGTGAGAAAAGCACTATATAAAGGCAAAGAATTATTATTATTAACTCTTTGCAACAGTATACAAACTCTTCATAGTGGCAGGGTGGTCTTCAAACCGCCTTGGTAGTGCAGCTGGTGACAAAGGCACACCAGCAGGGTTTCGGAGCACTGTGTTGTCAGATGAAAGCAGGGATGTTGTGTGCTACATTGGTAGGTGGCACAACCGGGATGTTAAGTGCTATGCTGTCAAGGGGTGCAACAAAAGTGTTCAATGGTGGTCAGCTGTATGTAAGCAGGCAAACCTTCTTGTGTGGAGATGCAAATGTTACAGTCTCTTTTTACTGTTTTGCTTTACTAAACTGGTGCTGCAAACCGTGTTGCATGTCTAGATCTCAGCTTTGAGACTCTCCCTTAGACAACCTTTACAATGCCTCTAAGATCTGCATTGTCCTTTGCCTGTGCATTTTTATCACTGACCCTGCTTCTCACAGCTCTCTTGGGGTCAGTGGCATCTCGCCACACTTTTCCCCAGCTCCATGAGCCTGACGTTCTGCAGCTGTAGTGGAACTGCATAGGGGTCAGTCTTCCAGTTGTCTCCATCCCTGTAATGCGGCTGCAAACAGCACTCCAGATTATTGATCTGAGCCTTGAGACTGTCCAGCACCTCCTTTGAAGAGTCAAGCAGGTTCATTTTATGTCTCCGAGTCACTTGGCACTTGGCTAAGTCAAACTGTAGGTCTTTTGCATATCCTACTTCTGATACCAATGTAGTGTCATTGCTGAGCACCACAACAGATGGATTCTCTGCACTTTACATAGCTGTTTGAAGTGACTAACTATCCTGAAAAGGACTGCTTGCTTTTTGCCTTACTATTTGGAAAAAGCATGCGCGACTGTGAAGAGTTGCCATTTTTATAGGCACTCCTGCTACGCATAATGTAATGCCAGCTCATTCTTTTGGTGATTCATCCCTGGCTGATGTAACTTCTCCAGCATCGTTTTAATACTTTCCAAATTATTTCAGGAATTGATATATAGCCTAGTTCATAAAAAACTGTATAGCAAGTTAAATATATTTTACTTACATTGTGACCTGAAAATGCAATTTAATCAGTGCTGGTTGAAGGCTCGTTTTAAGTCATAGGCAAGGTGGACAGACAACATCTCTCATTGTCCATAGTGGGTATTAGACTTTGATGATGGGGGTGCTCCCCTTCCGTGTCCTACCCAGTATCATCATAGTTCATCTCTGTTGTGTCCAGAGTGCATGCCCCTTAACTTTCATAAATGGCTCACCTAAGATGACACAGTGCTAAGGGGCTGTCTGTGTCAACTAATGGATTGACTGGCTCTGGCTTTAATCTCACATAATATAGAAGCTATTTTTACTGTTAATCAAGAACAACAGAAAACAACTTTTTCAGGAAACTTATTAATAAACGTTGAATATTTGAGAAAAAAAAATGACTGTAGCGCAGAGCTTGTTTTAGCCATTTCACATTCTTGAGTTTTTCTTCTTTTAAGAAACAAGCCTAAACAAAATTATCATAGAAAAACAAATTAGATTATGTATTTCTCACATGGTATACTCGTAATTAATCTGCCAACTAAATAATTCATTAAACATTTGCACATCCTCGTGTACAATTAAGTGACAACTCACTTTTAAAAAGATCTAAGAATTTTATTTTCTCATCTACAGATAGAACTTTATGCTTCTACTTGGGTTTTGAGGGACTGCCTTGACCACTTAAGTGTTGTTTTTGAGCCATTCCACAGAAACAAAGGGTGCACTTGTAACTCTTCTTTTACGTGGCCAGCCAATTCCTGGTGTCTGCTGTAATAAGAGGCAAATACACATGTGTGTAAACTCCAGACTGTCGGCTTAATGTTGTGTAACAAAGTCTTATCTGGTCAAATAAAGTCGACTACAGATCACCCTTCAAATCCCCTTTTAATTTTATAGCCTGTTTCAAGCTGCAATTAGACTCAAGAGGCCAAAAAGCAAACGGAATAGCCAGAATCAGTAGTGTGTTGTAAACTGTTTTACATTTCCTCTGCATCTATAGAACTGCTGCTTAAAACATCAAATAATTACTTAACTTCTTCTGTAGTTACTAGGGTGCTGTACCGTGTTAGCCATTGTGGATGTAGTGAGAAGTTTAAAACAAAATGACACATTTTATTGGCTAACTAGAAAGATTACAATATGCAAGCTTTCGAAACAACTCAAGCATGAGTTGTCTTGAAAGCTTGCATATTGTAATCTTTCTAGTTAGCCAATAAAATGTGTAATTTGCTTACTATTTAACTGCTTCTGGTTAAAGAACAGACAAATATAAAGTAACTACAAAGACTTTTAGAAAGCTGGGTAAAGAGAACAAGATTTATGAAAGAGTTTAGCTCACATAAAACACAAACTGAAACAGCTGAGCATCACAAACCATTTGCATCCATGGCGCGGCAGCATCCAGCAGGAGAGAGAGCAAGCGCTGGGCTTCCTAATAGAAAACATTTAGAATTCCATCTCTCTGTGTTTGAAAATTAGATTAACCATGAACGAGCAAGATAAGGCAAACAATGCTCAAACAAGGAGTGCTGGACAGAGATTGAGAAACTGTGAAATGCCGGGAGGCTATCTCAGGGTATGCCACTGCCTAGACATCACTTTATTCATTTTTGATCCATGGTTGACTGAACCCACTGATACGGTGGACAGACCTTACATGATTTATTTAGGAGATGTAGTTTAAAAGTATTCAGTATTAAATTTCATTAAGTAACTGTATTCTTGAGTACCTCTTTAGAAAACGTACCGCAAGCTGAATCCCCAATACTTACTTTTGCATCCGTTCTGTATTCCCTTACAGCACGGTCCTGTTCGTTAAGTGTTAATTGTTCATCATGTAGTGCTTAGTTTTTCCTCTAGTTTCTTTTGTAGCTGTTTAATTATCGTCAGTGGGGTTATTTACTTTTTGGATTTTGTTTCTGTGTTTACATTTGAGTGGACTGAGTTAAGGATCTGCTTCTGGAGTCTGCTGAATAAAATAAATAAATCACCATTCTATAGAAAATAAGAATCTGAGTGCCTGGCAGCATCATTATATCATTATATTTTGGATGTTATTCCTGTGCTTTGTTTTTTGTGTTTTATCTACTTTATGTGGAACCTAAAGAGAGAGCGCTACCTGATGATACAGGAGGGGAATTAGGTAAAACCTATTGCTTGATTCTTTTTCTTGAGTTGCTTTTCTGTTTTTCCTTTTTTTCAGCTTTTCAATAAATGTTTAAAGAATAAAGAAATTTGTTTCTGTTTGTCCTTTGGAACATCGGTTATAGTTTCCCTCTCCTCCATTTTTGAGAAGTTGAACTTTAAAAATCCTTAAAACCATTTTTGGGCCTGTGTAGGCCTAAAGCCTGCCTTCTGAGTTTGGGGTTAGACTGTAGGGGTGAGGTCTATTCATGTCTGTGGCAGGGTGTGGCAGGGTTCCATTTAGGATATTGCAGGTTTTTATAAATAGTGCTTCTTAGGTAGATCTGTGCATAAGAGATGAGTGACCACCGAGCAGACAATGGGTAATGGGGTAATTACTCATTCATGTGTGTGGGTGCCATTCCTAATTGGTGGTCAGAGGATTGTTAAGGGAAGCACCTACATTCACAAGCCTACAAAAAGGACTGAGTAGGTCGATAAATGAGAAAGAAAAAAAAAAAGAGAGCAATATTGGGCAGCTGATCCAGTGTAAGAGGAGGAAAGTGAACTGCTTGGAGATGCCCCATGGTGGAGAGAATAAAGTTTTACTCCAAGGAAGGATCAAACCTGTTGACTTGTAGGAGCAGGGGCAATCATGGGCTCTGGTGACTGAAGGAGAGTAGATAGCAGGAAGAGGGAGCTGGGCTTAGTGGAGGTTGCTGGGAAAAAGAGTTGGAAAGGGGTATGTGTTCATGAGTGTTTCATTTCTGCTGAGCAGACCCATATGGTGAGCAGGGGAGACGGAGTGAAACAGATCAGCACTGGAGAACAAATTGGGGACAAAGATGATTCAGGACTTAATTTTATTCCTGTTTTAGTTATTTATTGAATTTAACTTATTATTATCTTCCTCATAACACTATTATTTTTATGGATAATTATTTATTGAGGTTTTTCACTGCAATGTATGTCTGGCAGTATTTGTTTTTGTTGCTGTGAATAAATGCGCAGGTTTGCACCTCAGACGTCTTGTTTTGTCCTCACTTGTCCCCATCAATCGTTCGGTCATCATCTAAAAGATGCTCCAAAGGCATTTTGTGCCCATGGCTGAGCGAATGGAGCATCACAGTGGATCCACATCTATAAAGTGGGCAGGTTTGTTTTCTATTAGTCTAGAAGTCTGTACCCATTTTTTAAAATTTGTTCTGGCAGGAATCATTGCACCCACTGGTAAATTGGTGGAACACAAATGACTGTTTCCCTTTCAAAGTTTTTTTCATGACAGGTTTCACTTTTTCTAAATGTAGAAGCAAGTTCAGATAAAGTATAGCACCATAATGTTTCAGAGTCCTGGTTTTTGTCTTTCATCATTTGTGCATTCTGTGTTGGCTTTCTGTGAGTATACTTCTATTATGCCATCATGTCAGAGATGTGTATATAAAGCTAATTGGCGGTTCTAAACAGCATGTCTATATGTGTGAAGATGGATGTTTACAGGAGTGGGCTCTGTGGTGATCTGGCTGGTTAGGCTCCACATTCCCATCACTCAGCAAGTGGAATAAATGGGTTTGAGAATGTTCTATATTATGCATTGCTTTATTTCTTCTTATGTAATATTGCTGTTGATTGTTATGTAAAATGTTGAAGGTTGCTGTATAAAAGCCAAGATGAAGTGATTACATAACAGGAATCAAAAAGTTGCAATTAAACTTGAAACCAACAGCTTTGTATATCAACTTGCTTTCATTTACATGTTGTTTTTAAAAAAAAAGGCTGTCATCCAGCTTGGAATGGCATTTAAATCTACTGAAAAGTACTGGGAACGTAAGCTTAATCGAGTTTGCGTCTTTCTACAGTAATTGTTACATTAGGTTTTAAAAGTTCAGGTGGGAAAAAAAGAGCATATTAACTCATAAAATACACTGAAAGAAGTGTGCGACTTAAGCAGCATGCTCATTATTGTATAGTAAAAAATATCCTTATAAATGGATCACTATAATTGCCTGATGTGTTTTTATTCTTCTCACAGTTCTTCGGGACCTTAATCAGCCCATCTCTTGTTGAGACAATGATGGGCAAAGCTCAGTTTTTACCCTGTAAGGCAGATGGTCATTGATGAGCTCATATAAGTGTTTTTTGGCAATTTAAAGGATATTTTTTTATAAGCAGGAATGAATCAGTGGAAATTGTCTATAAAAATAATTACTCTTATGCTCAATGCAGATTATTGTTGTATAACTGTGTTACCCACAAAATATTCAAGAAACAGACTGAGCCTTCATCATCTTCTCCTGCTGTCACATATGATTGCCAGCTTTTCCAGCTGGCAAAATGCTTTGACAGAGGAAACAGTTATTTAACTAAATTAAATATTTATTTTCTTAGTCACAAACAATTGCAGAAGGATCTTTTGCAAGCCAAAAGATACAAGAAAATGTAACAGCTCGACTGTGTTCCTGTCTTACACTTTACTTTAAAACCTAATTGTGAAAACTATGACATATCAATGGCATTTTTCTGTTTAGAATGTAAGTGTGTGGTTACTGTATATCAGTGCCCAAAAACAGACACATTTATAGGAATTATGAAAACATATTTCTTGTGCCATAAATAATACATGTTTGAAAAGAATGAATTCAACTAAAAAGGGTCAGCAATGCTGCTGGAATAGTGTCTGGTCCTAATGACAAGGAGGATACAGAAAATAATGAATGAAGTAAACTTCTTCTACTTCACAGCACTTAGACCCAGAATTGACTTTCTGTGTATAGTGCTATGCTTTAACTTGTGTTAATGTGTATTTTATGTTTCCTAGTTGTTTTCATAAATTAGAATTATATTCCATGTGTTTTTATTCTTGATTCCAAATTACTCTTGCAACCCTGTTCACATCATCAATATGATACAAAGGCTCTCGCAACTCCAGTGAGTATATAAGAAATTTATTAAACAAAGATGCCTCTGGAGCATAATATATAAAATGTTATTCTTGCACTGTAATCACAGATATGCTAACAATTCTTTATTCAGATAAAGCTTTTAGAGATATGCATACACATGAGCATCTTTAGCATATAGCTGATAGCTTGCAAATTATAGACAAATAAAATTACTAGGCAGGATTGCCTAAACATGAAGAATGGAATATATTCATGGTGCTGAGACTCAGGGTCAGAGGCTGCCTCCTAGAGAAGTGTCTGCATACTTTAAAGCAGATAGATAAATGTAAGTATACAGCACAGACTGTATCTCTTAGAACAATACTTGCTTTTTTAACACAGCAAGACAAACCTTGTGAGCCTAACAGTTCAAGATGCTGAAGTCTAATAAAAAGATTTTCTCCAAAAGGTTACACCTGGGGGACCACCCTCCAACTTTATATTGAAGTGGGTCAGATGGATCCCCTCAGCTTGTCCCTGAAAGTTGTAGGTGTCTTTATTGTAAGCATTGTTTTCATCTGATTTTTCTGACTTTGTGGATTTCATGTTTTGCGCTTGGATTCTGACGGCTGAATTACAGATCAATCAATCAACATTTATTTATATAGCACATATTCATACAAAAAAATGTAGCTCAAAGTGCTTTACAAAATGAATAGAAAAATAGAAGACACAATAAAAGATAAACATAAGTCAACATTAATTAACATAGAATAAGAGTAAGGTCCGATGGCCAGGGTGGACAGAAAAAACAAAAAAACTCCAAAGGCTGGAGAAAAAAATAAAATCTGTAGGGGTTCCAGACCAAGAGACCGCCCAGTCCCCTCTGGGCAATCTACCTAACATAAATCAAACAGTCCTCTTTGTATTTAGGGTTTTCATGGAAGGACCTGATGATGATGGTCACGTAGACTTCTGGCTTTCAGTCCATCAATGTTGGAGCATCATGATGCTTTGAGTAGGTGGTGGTGGCGCAGGCCGCCACCACAAAGAAACCGGAAAAACAAACAGAAGAGAGAGTAGGGGTCAGTACGGATTTTGGAGCCACTATGAATAGTTATTATGATGAACTGAACATACAGAGTATCAGGATTAAGTTAAAGTGAAGTTATAAAAAGGCCATGTTAAAGTAATGTGTTTTCAGCAGTGTTTTAAAGTGCTCTACTGTATTTGCCTGGCGAATTCCTATTGGCAGGCTATTCCAGATTTTGGGTGCATAACAGCAGAAGGCCGCCTCACCACTTCTTTTAAGTTTAGCTTTTGGAATTATAAGGAGATCTAAGGTTACGATTTGGAATATAACGCGTCAGGCATTCCGATATATAAGATGGAGCGCGATTATTTAAGGCTTTATAAACCATAAGCAGAATTTTAAAGTCAATCCTGAATGACACAGGCAACCAGTGTAGTGACATCAAAACTGAAGGAATGTGTTCGGATTTTCTTTTCCCAGTTAGGATTCTAGCAGCTGCATTCTGCACTCGTTGCAAATGATTTATGTCTTAGATTTATGTCTTAGATTGGGCTTGTTTGCCTTGGGTTGCCTATTTTTGCCATTTTTAAAGTGTTTTTTATTATTAATATTTTTGCTTTCTTGTAATTAACTCTTAATTTATAAAGTTTCTTCTTTTGGACTTGTATGTTCAAGCCAGAGGTTGATGGTAATCCTCTCTCTTAAAAGGTATTTCATATATAAGGTGAGCAAAAGTAGGTTTACAGTTGTGAGTATGCGAAACACATAGTTTATTTTTGTATTATTATTTACTTATTAATTATTGTATTATTTATTCTATTACTTGTCTTCTTCTTTTTTATTGTTGTTGTTATTTTGTATCCTTACTTATGATTTATCTTTTAGGTAATGATGGCTGGTATTACGTAAGTACTTACGAGACTGAAACTAAGTGTTCTGTGCCATTGTGACATTCTTTTGAGTTAGTAAACTTAATAAAGCTATTGTAATAATCACAACCTGCATGTCTTTTTCCACGTGAGCAACTGAAAGCTTACTTTTGCCCAGCCCTGTATTTTGTATTATTTGAGGTGTCAACTTTTATAGGCAGTTTCCCATTTCTGGGCCTGCTAGGTTGAAAGCCTGCTGAATATAGTATGGACTGGCTGCCTGGGGTAAGACCTTATCTGGGCAGGTCAGTGAAGGTTCTGGCTTGCTTTGTGTGACATTTGTAGACCTTACATGCCTTTTTACCATGTTTCAGATTCCATTTCACAATATGAACTATGTATATTTACGCTGTGTTCACATTGTTTTCTTCCAGGTAACTAATATTTATCCCCAAAATGCATTATTGTTACAAGTTACAAGTAATTTTAATTTGTTTACATAGGAGTGCCTCTGGACACCTTGTTACAGATTGGTAAATTACAAAGAACTAAGCGAAAGCATAACACAATTCAAAGAGGTCACAATTGTCTTTTTGTAGCCATCTGCTTGGACTAGGAAACACTAAAACACAAAGAGACATCCACATAAGTCCCCTAAATTAACAAAAAGATTTAAAAGGTGAAAGATAACTCAAACTCCAAGCCAAAATTATAAAACTAATCTAAAAATTCAATGCAAAACACCCAACAAGAGAAAAAACTAAAACAATCTGAAAATACTACACCAGAGAAGCAATCCTGAAGGCTAAAATACAAAAATGTACCAGATGCAAGAGGAGGGCCAGTGCAAGTCCCATTGTTAGACCAATGGTGACGGCCATGATCAGCAGTGCACCTGAGTAACCAGTGGTAAATGTCCTGATTCTTGCCACTCACAAATATCAAAATGTGGTACACACATGCTCTGAGCCCACTGTGCAGATGTCACTGCAAGGAGCCTGGTTCCAAACTCAATAGGCAGGCTTTCAACCTGCACAGGCCCAAAATTGTAGCTAAGACTTTTAAACAGCAAAAGTCACAAAATTACAAAAATATTCAATAATGCAATGCAAAAGCTGCTATCGCATCAGCAACTTTGCATTTCCTGCTGCTGGTTCACTACCCCCTTCATGTGGCCACATCCTGCTAGGCTTTACATCAGTGGTGCCCAAGACGTTGATTGCAAAGGTAGTGCAGGTAGATCACGTTGCATTCAAAAAATAAATTTTTAAACGTTAGTCTATCATATATTCTCCCTTTGGCATTTGCCACTTGATTGACATACAGGGCAGCCAGTCTGAGATTTCTTTTCTTCTAAGAAACTGGTCATCCTGCATGCACGCACGATCAAATGCGCAAGCTACTGCAAAACTCTGGCTGTGATCTAGTTAGCCTTCCAATTTATATCGACTAAAGAAGGGATTTAAAAAAATTTGTTTGGGGAGGGTATGGGCTGGATGTTGAATTGGAAGAGGATGTTTTTTCTCACAATGTCACAATCAAAGTGCGTTTGTCTGATCTGTCAATCTATCATTGCTATTCCAAAGAAGGAAAATGTGGAAAGGCACTTTCGAACTGTTCATAAAAACTACGAAACTGACTTCCTTCCGAAAAGCGATCTGAGAAAGAGAAAGGAGAGGGAACTAAAATCGCAGTTAATTGGACAGCCGTCATTTTTCACTCGGCTGAATTCAAAAGCAAAGGCAGACACACCGAAGCATCGTTCTGGGTGAGTCACTCGATCATTAAGCATAAGAAGTCCTTCCAAGAGCTACCTCCTTGACTGCATTATTCAGCTCTACTTATTTATGTGAGTCAGCCTTTTCTCACATTAAGATTATTGAATCCAAATACTGTAGTGACCATAAAGGTATTGAATTGTTATTGTGCCATAAAGGTTATTCAGTTATACAAGGTACGACAACATTTTATGTATAAAGTATACTCAGTATATATGTTATACGTTGTCACACACGTGCGCATGGGAGGCAGCTAAAGGGCTTGAGTGAAGGCAGTTCGGAGGCATGCCGGGGTGTGGCAGAGTGCACTGACTCTTTTCTCCCTTGCCTGTAGACCATCCCGGGGATTTCACCTGGATCTCCTGACATCACTTCGGGACTGAGCCAATGGAAGTCGGCCACACCAGCTCCAGTCCCTCTGATGTCACCTCCGCTACAGCCAATGGTGGAAGACCACGTGCCAGATCCATATGACCTCACTTCCTGTCTTCCCCTTTAAAACCTGCCCCTTTTCCTTTGTTTCCTCAGTCTTGTTTTGGACTCGGTTGTATGCACTTCAGTGCCCTGTATTTTGATAAGAAAACGACTTTTGCAGCCAGGATACCACAATATACGGGTGGCTGCCCCAACTCTTTATCTGTCCATGTCTCGTTCTTGTGACAGTGGCTTAGTCGGCAGGATGGAGAAGTCCCGGAGAGAAGGGGACAGGACCTGCAATATACCCAGGTGGGAGCGTGCGGGGCGAGTATTCAGGCGGGAGGGTGCCCGTGGTTGGCGTGACCGGTGCGGGCTCCGCTCCCGGCACTCATAACTAGCCATCTGGAGTGGCCAGGGGTGTGCGGGTGGGGCTCACAGAATTGGGCTGCCCTGGAGGGGGGAGGCAAAAGGGACTCAGTATGCTCTCTTGGGGGAGAGTGCCTGCCTCCCTGCGAAACCAAAGCCCCATTTACCACCTAGGGGTGCCCCAGACTGGCAGGTGAATAAAATAAAAATGGAGGTTGGACCCTGAGCGGCCAACCAACAAACAAGCCTGGTCCTTATGGGCAATGGTAGGGCATTGGCTACGGCCATTTGAAAACACGCCCTACCAAATAATAGAGCAGGTAGCTTGCTATCTGCTCCTGGAAGCGCTTCCCGTGGCTTCACCCAGCGGTTTGGGGCAGCGTTTAAGAACATGCTGAGCTCATAGAGCTTATGGAGACGCAGAGGCGGCCTCACACTCTGGGGAGCAGAACCGTCCTCATGTCAAACTCAGCGGTGCGTTCCAAGACCTAGCCCCACCCTGTACAATCCGGAGCCGTATTGGCGTCAGCGGTGCTGCGCAAACCGCTTGGAGGCAAGGAGGAATGCAGGTGGAGGCGAGGAGGGTTGGTGTGCTCTGGCTAATCCGTTGGCGGTCCCACATACTGGCGTGGTGATCGTCCAACGGACACAAGACCACAGGTTTGTTCGACTCCGGCAGCAACATTTCATTGTTGCCCGCCGCTTTGTGCAACCGCAACAGTGGCTAAAATTTAAGACCGGTATAACCTGTGTCCACGGAGACATCCGCTGGTACAGGTCCGCCGCTTGTATCATCAGTTACGGAGGGTCAGTTCGTAAAACTCACCGTAGCGTCCTACCTGATCCTCCACACCCGGTGATACTAGGGCGGGACTGGTCGAAAATCAAAAGCGGTGAGACACATACCACTCCGGGGTTAATTTGGGCCTCGTTATGGACGGAGATGAACCGTCTCAAGCTGCCTCCACGCCGTGTAATCAGCCGGCAGAGAGAGACGAAGCAGTCGCCCTGACTGACGTGGCAACTCCACCAACATCCACCAACGCCGTGGCGGAGCGGGAGGAAACCACGCCCATTGAGGTCGCGCTGACCCTCTCTCCGTGTTGCGGTTCCAATTTAAAAGCGCCGGCTTCTTTTAGAAGGGAGCAATGGAATGATGACTCCCTGAAGTTTGTAAAAAATGCAGTGGTCCTTGTCAATGGCCAGCGCACTAATCAGTCGATGCCACAGGGCCCCTACTTTGTGCTAGATAATGACCTCCTTTACCGTGTAGCAATGCATGACGGGCAGGAGGCGAGGCTGCTGCTAGTGCCGCGTACCTTCCGGCGGCAGGTCTGCGAGCTAGCACACGCCCACCTCCTAGGTGGCCACCTGGGCACCGAAAAAACTCTGGAGCGGATCAAGCTCCTTTCTACTGGCCAGGAATTAATGAGGAGGTTCGTCGCTTTTGCGCTTCCTGCCGGAGTGTCAACTGCGACAAATTCCTAGGAGGGACCGTGCTCCTCTTGTTCCTATTCCACTGATTGGCGTTCCCTTCCACAGAATCGGGTCGACCTGGTGGGACCCTGGAGCCCTCAGCCCGAGGACACAAGTACATTTTAGTCCTCGTGGATTACGCTACACGATACCCCGAAGCTGTTCCGTTGCGCTCAGCTACCTCTAAAGCCATCGCACGGGAATTACTAGGGGTATTCGCGCGCGTGGGGATCCCCAAAGAAGTCTTGACAGACCAGGGGACCCCCTTCACCTCGGAGACGTTCAAGGAGACTGCCAGATTACTGAAAATAAAGCATTTAAAGACCTCGGTGTATCATCCTCAAACCGGCGGATTAGTAGAGAGGTTTAATCAAACTCTCAAGCAAATGCTGCGTAAGGTGGTCAGCGAGGATGGAAGGAACTGGGATCAGCTCCTCCCCCTCGTCCTTTTTGCCTATCGGGAAGTCCCACAAGCCTCCACGGGGTTCTCCCCTTTGAACTACTGTACGGGCGACAACCTCGGGGCATATTAGATATTTTGAAAGAAGGCTGGGAAGAAGAGGCTCTTCCCTCCACAAACATACTGGAGTATATCGCGCAGTTCTGCGATAGATTTGGAAAGATTCGGCCTGTCCTTAAAAGTCACATGGAGGAAGCTCAAGCAGCACAGGCCGGTACTACAACCGTGCACGTCTCTTGGGAGTTCCGCCCGGAGATCGGGTCATGGTCCTAGTGCCTACCTCCCACTCTAAATTGCTTGCCCACTGGCAGGGCCCCTACGAAGTTAAGGAGAGGAAGGGACTGGTCGACTATTTGGTGAGTCAACCCAATCGTCGGCCAAAGGAGCGGTTTATCATGTGAACCTGCTGAAACCGTGGAAGGACAGGGACCCCGATCCCTCCTCCGGCCAGCCCGCTCACTCTTCGCTCACACACACGACCTTAACTTCGCACGGACTTAAGTCCCAGACAGCGGCAGGAGCTGGAAACAGTTATCCGGACCGTTGGGAGGTAGTCAGTGAGAACCCGGAAGGACCTCTCTGATTGAGCACAACATCGTGACAGAGCCCGGGGTTGTTGTCCGAGAACGCCCGTATCGTCTTCCCGAGGCAAAAAAGGCTGAAGTGGAGCTTGAGATCAAGCGCATGCTGGAGCTAGGTGTGATTGAGGAAAGTTATAGTCCCTGGTCCAGCCCCATTGTGCTCGTCGGTAAGCCTGGCGGAAGTTGGAGGTTCTGCAATGACTTCCGTCGGCAATCAAGTCTCCCAATTTGATGCTTATCCAATGCCACGCGCGTGGGCGACCTCCTCGAGAGGCTTGGACAGGCTCAATACCTGACCACACTTGACATGACGAAAGGGTACTGGCAGGTTCCTTTAACGGACTCCGAAGGAAAAACGCGTTTAGTACCCCTAGCGGACACTGGCAGTATCGTGTCCTTCCATTTGGGTTACGGGGCTCCAGCAACCTTTCAGCGTCTGGTGGACAAAGTGCTTGACCTCATAACTCATACAGTGCTGCCTACCTGGATGGCGTGGTCATCTATTCCAGCACATGGAAGGAACACCTACAGCATGTCCAAGCGGTATTACGGACACTTGGTGAGGCGGGCTCGGATTAATCCCAAGAAATGCTTCTTGGATTAAGCGAGGCCAAATATTTAGGCTACCTGGTGGGTCGGGTACCGTAAGGCCACAGTGCTCCAAAATTGATGCCATTCTGAAATGGCCCGTCCATGAACCAAGCGGCAGGTCCAAGCCTTTCGGGTTAGCGGGTACTACCGCCGGTTTGTACCCGGTTTTGGAGAAGCGGCGCCTTGACTGATTTAACAAAGAAGAGGGCCCGAACATTGTGGTATGGACTGAAAAACAGCGCTGCATTTGGTGACTTAAAGCAGGCCCTTACGTCCACACCTGTTTTGATGGCACCTAACTTTTCTTTGCCTTTCATCCTCCAGGCGGACGCCGGACACAGGCCTGGGCGCCGTGCTGAGCCAAAGCGTCGATGGTGTGGAGCACCCCATCATGTTCCTGAGCGGAAACTGTTGGACGGGAGACCAGGTATGCTGCGGTGGAGAGGGAGGCTCTGGCGATTAAATGGGCGATTACTCAGCTTAGGTACTACCTGTTGGGCCGGGAATTCACCCTTGTCACGGACCATGCACCTCTACAGTGGATGGCCCTCCACAAGGAGTCGAATCCGCGGGTCACCCGGTGGTTTCTTGACCTGCAGCCGTACAAGTTTTCGCTCGTTCATCGTCGGGGCGCTCTCCCCGCCAACGCTGATGCCCTTTCTCGGGTTCACGACCTCTCGGTTAGTCGCCCGACCCGCGGGTCTGGGCTAAGGGGGCCTTGTCACACGCGTGCGCATGGGAGGCAGCTAAAGGGCTTGAGTGAAGGCAGTTGGAGGCATGCGGGGTGTGGCAGAGTGCACTGACTCTTTTCTCCCTTGCCTGTAGACCATCCCGGGGATTTCACCTGGATCTCCTGACATCACTTCGGGACTGAGCCAATGGAAGTCGGCCACACCAGCTCCAGTCCCTCTGATGTCACCTCCGCTCTGAGCCAATGGTGGAAGACCACGTGCCAGATCCATACGACCTCACTTCCTGTCTCCCCCTTTAAAACCTGCCCCCTTTCCTTTGTTTCCTCAGTCTTGTTTTGGACTCGGTTGTATGCACTTCAGTGCTCTGTATTTTAAAGAAAACGACTTTTGCAGCCAGGATACCACAATATACGGGTGGCTGCCCCAACTCTTTATCTGTCCATGTCTCGTTCTTGTGACAACGTATACGAATATGTTACAGCCTTATTCCAAAATGGATTAAATTCATTTTTTTCCTCAGAATTCTACACACAACACCTCATAATGACAACATGAAAAAAGTTTACTTGAGGTTTTGCAAATTTATTAAAAATAAAAAAACTGAGAAATCACATGTACATAAGTATTCACAGCCTTTGCCATGAAGCTCAAAATTGATCTCAGATGCATCCTGTTTCCCCTGATCATCCTTGAGAGGTTTCTGCAGCTTAATTGGAGTCCACCTGTGGTAAATTCAGTTGATTGGACATGACTTGGAAAGGCACACAACTGTCTATATAAGGTCCCACAGTTGACAGTTCATGTCAGAGCACAAACCAAGCATGAAGTCAAAGGAATTGTCTCGAGCCACAAATCTGGAAAAGGTTACAGAAAAATTTCTGCTGCTTTGAAGATTCCAATGAGCACAGTGGCCTCCATCATCCGTAAGTGAAAGAAGTTCGAAACCACCAGGACTGTTTTAGTGCTGGCCGGCCATCTAAACTGAGCGATTGGGGGAGAAGGGCTTTAGTCAGGGAGGTGACCAAGAACCCAATGGTCAATCTCTCAGAGCTCCTGAGGTCCTCTGTGGAGAGAGGAGAACCTTCCAAAAGGACAACCATCTCTGCAGGAATCCACCAACCAGGCCTGTATGGTAGAGTGGCCAGACGGAAGCCACTCCTTACTAAAAGGTACATGGCAGCGCACCTGGAGTTTGCCAAAAGGCACCTGAAGGACTCTCAGACCATGAGAAACAAAATTCTCTGGTCTGATGAGACAAAGATTGAACTCTTTGGTGTGAATGCCAGGCGTCATGTTTGGAGGAAACCAGGCACCGCTCATCACCAGGCCAATACCATCCCTACAGTGAAGCATGGTGGTGGCAACATCATGCTGTGGGGATGTTTTTCAGTGGCAGGAACTGGGAGACTAGTCAGGATAAAGGGAAAGATGACTGCAGCAATGTACAGAGACATCCTGGATCAAAACCTGCTCCAGAGCCCTCTTGACCTCAGACTGGGGCGACGGTTCATCTTTCAGCAGGACAACGACCCTAAGCACACAGCCAAGATATCAAAGGAGTGGCTTCAGGACAACTCTGTGAATGTCCTTGAGTGGCCCAGCCAGAGCTCAGACTTGAATCCGATTGAACATCTCTGGAGAAATCTTAAAATGGCTGTGCACCAATGCTTCCCATCCAACCTGATGGAGCTTGAGAGGTGCTGCAAAGAGGAATGGGCAAAACTGGCCAAGGATAGGTTTGGCACAAGCTTGTGGCATCATATTCAAAAAGACTTGAGGCTGTAATTGCTGCCAAAGGTGCATCGACAAAGTATTGAGCAACGGCTGTGAATACTTATGTACATGTGATTTCGCAGTTTTTTTTATTTTTAATAAATTTGTGAAAACCTCAAGTAAACTTTTTTCATGTTGTCATTATGGGGTGTTGTAGAATTCTGAGAAAAAAAATTAATTTAATCCATTTTGGAATAAGGCTATAACATACCAAAATGTGGAAAAAGTGATGCGCAGTGAATACTTTCTGGATGCACTGTATACAGTATATATAGCATTTTTAATGTAGGTAGATCATTTCGACCTGGTCATTTTAAAAGTAGCTCGCAACCTGAAAAAGTATGGGCACCCCTGCTTTACATGAAGGGGACAGGGCAGGAAACAAATAAAACTAATAAACACTGTACAATCCCAAAATATTTAAAAATTGAAAACAAAAATATTAAACACCATATTAAATAAACATACAGAGAAAAAAAATCTTCATCACATCATTGGCAATGATTACTGTTACTATAAACAAAATGCCTGTCTCCACAAAAAGCAAGCATAAAAAATGGTGTTAATCACAATATATAATGACACACCTATAAACACTAAGAAAAACAAGGCCACTAAAGTCCATAAACAAAAATAATTGCATCAACTTATTCCTAAAACGTGGATTAACTACAATGTGAATGAATTTCTTCCAAACTAAACATAGGAATAAACTGAACCAGGTTGTTTCCCAAGTTGTTCTGTAAGTTTATACTTTCCTTATTTAATTTATGTGAAACGGCTCCTTACCATAAATAATTATTATCCTTCCACTAAAAAATGACAGTTTTATACAAATTGTTAAAATAGAAAGCGTTAATATATTTACTTGTAATAAGTTGTGTTGGCAGGTCTATTCTCTGCTGATATACATGAATCACTGCTGTCACTTTAGGAAAGACACTACAGCAGGTGAACAGTACACATGTCAGAAGATTGCATGGATGTTTTTCCTTTTCCCAATGGAGGTCTGCAGCTTTATGATGTGATATCACCTGGCCTACAATACACATCCATTTTATATTAAATCTTGTTTGCAAATCTTATAATATTCATTGTGTAAATATGTAGAATGGGCAAATACTTTTTCACAGCTAAAATGACATTAGAAAATGGATGCATAACAAATTTTATTATATACATGGTGTTATTCAAGTATGAAAAAAACGCCCAGTGGGTGCTGGGCTGTCTTGTGGCCTCGGAACCCCTTCAGATTTTGTTGTTTTGTTTTCTCCAACTCTCTGGAGCTTTTTTTTTTGTTTGTTTTTTCTGTCCTCCCAGCCATTGGATCTTACTTTATTCTTTGTTATTTAGTATTGCCTAATCTAATTTTTATATTTTTATTTTTTATAAAATTTTCTTTCTTCATCTTGTAAAGCACTTTGAAGTTCACCATTTGTATGAAAACTCGCTATATAAATAATCATGTTGTTGATGTTGTTGGTCTAGATCTAAATTTAGATTTTATTACCTTAGGTCTCCGTGTTCCTTTATGTAATGACAAACAAACACGGACCTAACCAGCCCAAATGATCTTATTTTGGCCTGGTTTTGTCTGTACTCCAATTAAGAGATTTCAGACTGATGAAGATTACGGATTTAGTATAATGACAGAAAGTGAGAACTTGGTAGGCCACAAGGGCAAATACAGCATATGGAATAAACACATGAGCGTAAACTAAAAACTAGAAAGAGGAGTAGAAACCAAGAATGCACAATTACTACCATTAAACATATCTTTTTTAAAATCTTGATATCAAAAATCTAACCACAGAAAAAAACACACAAGAAGTTTCTGAGTATCCACAGTCTTGGATGCAGCGTACTGTTTCTCACCACCTTAGTAGCTACATCGATTTCCCAGCAATAGAAACGTGTGTCTTAGCAACCGAGAGCCAAGATGTCAGTACCGGGGAGAAAACAAAATGTCATCACAGAAACAGCAATAAATAATATTACTAAAAATCAAACTTCTTTTAAAAATAAGATAAAATTAAAAATCAAATACCTCAGTGTATTATCGTGGTATTTCCCTCCACTTGCCCTTTTACCTGTTTCCTCAAGGGTAAGGGTTCTCGTCAAGTTCGTTATCGGGTTGGTCTACTGTTGCACTTTAAGATGAACACACACACACACACATAGATAAACACACACACAGACCCTAACCACAACAGTGCTCCATGAATGACACACACACGCTGATTAACCCTTAGCACTTTAAACCACACAAGTGCTATAGGAATAACAGCCTGTCATTCAGCACTTCAAGAGACTTACTTATTTTCGGCACGAACAACAATACGATGTTTTAGTGATATCTCAGACCTAAATATTACTTTTGGTCTACAAGAATTCATTTAAACATACAAAGACTCAGCACTCTTGACTATAGGCCATTCATCAGCCAAGAATACCTTCTTTATCGTATCTGTCCCTTATGTTGAGTATAGCACTCTTCACTCTCAGCCATATAAACCTCGCAGCACAGAAATAATGGCAAAAATCCGGCTGTCACCGGGTGCTCAAAGAAATCTAACTTATTACTTCAATCACTCTAGACATTAAGACAAAGCATTGAAAGTTAAAAGCAGCATGGTATTTATTACAAGAATAATAATAATACCACAAGAACAAAGAATACTAGAAAATAGGTAGTGATAGGAAAGTCTGAATATATATAGTCTTTAGAAAAAGCTTACGAAAAAGTTACAGATGACAAGGATGAATGTCTCAGGGAGGCGTTTTGATTTAGCAATCGATGTTCATGATGCCTTTCTGACGACCAGGGCTGTCTTCGTCCGTTCCTCTTCTTCTTTCTTCTTCTCCCTTTGCTTCTCTTTCTTCTTCTTTTGCTTCTCTCCGTCTTTCCAAACCAAGGCATATTTATTATGAAATGTCAAGCCTTGGTTTCACAACACATGCACCTGATTGGCTGGCTGTCCAAATGATTGATGAATTAATTCAATGTCCGTTTTCCCACACAACAAAACCTTTGATGTACTCGGAGGCATCAGTAGTTCTTCCTGTCCTAGGCTATAAAGCAAATTGTTGTTCCAGATGTCCATCCATCAACAGCCTGAGGTATCAGCTCAGCATCCTTTCCCAGGCTATAAAACCAAATTAGCATGAAGCTATGAACAAGTGTTATAAAAGTAAGGTGTAAGGGAAGAAAACCTGCTTTAATTTAATTTCATCTGTTGTCTTCTTGTCTTGAACAAAATATAATGGAAACCAAAATGTACAGATTTTATACACCATAACACTCAGAAATCAACATCCAAAGTATAATAAAAATCTACAGCTGTCAGAGTAAATTTCTAAATTTACATAAATCATGGCACTTGTCCAGCGCAATCGACACAGATGCCAAACTTGATATTACTTGATTAGGGTATGGGGGCTATTTTCTGAGCAAGCATTAAAGCATCTAGTTGTCCCTGAAGTACCCATTGAAGATTGAAGTGCTATTTAAGAAGCCCTTGAATGTCAGGAACATAGGAAGTTGAGTGTAAGTGAATGTCCTGAGGTTGCTTAGGGACCAGTGTCATTAACAAGACCTGTCATTATGTCATAGTGACCAGGGGCCTCATGTATAAACGGTGCGTACACACAGAAATGTTGCATAAGAACGTTTCCATGTTCAAATCGCGATGTATAAAACCTACACTTGCCGTAAAGCCATGTACATTTCCACGGTTCCTCATGCCCTGTCGTACACAAGTTCTCTGCTCAGTTTTGCAGACTGGTGGCACCCAGTGTCAAAGCAGTGCTACTGTTCCTGTGTGGTTATCCTTTCTTTCTTAGATCCACATTCCTGACGCAGCTTTATAAATGCACTGAAACTAACTGCATATTGTTTATTAGTGTAATGCATCTGATTGTAATTAACCTGTAATAATAGAATGGTCCAGGGAATAGCCATAGTATTCCAATAACCATAACTGCTTTGGCGTTGTTACTCTCACTGCACCTTCCTCTTTTTCTTCTTTCAGATACTCCCATTAAGGGCTACCACAGCGGTTCATCCTTTTCTATATTACTCTCATTGCACCATCGGAGTATTTGTATCACTGTACCTGAGTGGGGAATCACAGCAGCAGCTGATCGGAAAGAGAATTATCAGTATACAGCATCAAGCACACGTTGCCTCAGGAACGGTAAAACATTTCAAAGCCTTTCCTGTACGGACCTCGCGGTTCAGAAACAGTTTTATCCCAAGAACTATAAACGCACTCAATCAATTTCTCCTTGTAGAACTGTTTGTACTTATAAGTACAATTACTCCTCTGTAAACTTCAACTACAGTTATAATATTGCACAACCTGCGCCACTTTATAAAGCACGTATTTACATATGATGACAATATCATTTTTAAGATGAAATGCAACAAAATATGTTGATTATATTATACAGATAAAACTAACTTCATTTAAATAATCTGTATTGTTAGTAATTAAACATGTGAGGATACGGCAAGTTTACATATTGTTCCTGCCTCACAGTGTATATTTTCTGAGGCTGGCGCAACACTGGAACGATAAACAGATAGAATAATTAAACGTGTACTATGAAGATATTTCAATGTTCCTTAAAAGTTTTGAAGAATCGTTGTTGTAAGCTTACAGAAGACTTAACGTCTATTACAGAGCTGATTGTGTGGCAATTGGGTATTTGGGGAAAGAAAAGTAAGGACAGGTATTCTAGGTTAGTACGTTTGAAAGAGACAGTACTACTACAATAAATTATTTCATCGAAGGTCGCGCATGGCGCAGCAGCATGTTGTGTGAGACATGAACAATCACTGCGCCATCGTGTTTCCATGTTTAATAACATGCTTTCATTCCAATCATCATGAAAATGATATCACATATATATCTCAGTATTTAAATTATTCAGAGAGCTTGTGGCATGCGGCTGAGGGTGGAGCCCAGCCGGGACGCCCGAGGGGACCGGAGGAGGGCTGGTGCCTCCTCCCAACCACGAGGGGGCGACACCCTGGTTTTGTTGGTGGCCCAACCCTGTAGGGGCCCATGGCCACTGCCAGGCGGCGCCCCGGTGCCTAAAGAACCCTGGAGCCCAGCACGTCCGCCACACCCGGAAGTGCTGGGAGGAAGAAGAATGGGGACACCCGGAGGGCTTCCGGGTGCGCTGCTGGCACTTCCGCCACACGGGGGAGTGTCCATGGAGGAATGCCGGGAAGCAGCTGGAGCTCATCCGGGGTGCTATAAAAGGGGTCGCCTCCCAAAAGTCGATGGCGGTAGTTGGGTGGAAGATGACGGAGCTCGAGAGAGGACTGGAGGCGGCCAGAAGAAAGGCACTTGGGACTGTGTGAAAGACCTGGACTTTTGGGGGATCAGTGCTGGAGGCACTGGGTTTGTGCACTGGACACTGTAAATATTGTAAATAGTTTGGTGTAAATAAACATGTGTTGGGTGAACGAACGATGTCCGTCTGTCTGTGCACAGGGCCAGTTCCACAAGCTGTAATATTACGAATGTAATGGATTTTGTGTTCTGTCGGAGAAAGAGAAAGAATGGAAGCACGTAGTTATTCACACACATAGAGCACATAGAAGATCAAAAACAAAACAAAGCATTTAATATGCTAATTTAGTTACGATGGCATTTGAGAAACTAGTAAATTAAATGATTTTAAGATGACGTTTATGATGTTCTACTTTAATGACAAAATAAACTACGTGATTAAAGTGGAAATTTCGTGATTAAAGTTGAGATTTCATGCTTTTTTCCTACTGTGTGCCTATTTGTTTTTTGTTTGTACCCTAATAAGTACTAAGTACTAAGAAAAAGTATGTTTTTCCTTTGCCTCCACTTGGTATTCACTGAAATTCTTATATTTTCCCATGTGCTTTTCCCATTGTCTTTTCACAGAATACTGAGCTTAAGGGCTATTTATATTGATTCGCATATTCAAAGAGGCGTAATTCTGGGAGGAATTGGGGCAGGACAGCAGGCGCCTGCACGTGCGTTACTTTTCACGCTGACCGGGATTTATGTAGAGGAAGAACGTGGAAGTTGAAGTATGCACAGATTCCTGTATCTGGATTTTTCTGTGCGTAAGCACATTTCAGCTTTTTTGCTTACATCATGTTATAGTGCAAATTCTATGCACGCCGTTATGCATGAGGCCCCAGAACATTTTCTTAGATTATAAATATTTTTTTAGTGGCCATGTTAGTATTCATCTGAAAATAAGCCATAACATTTGCTGGGGCCTCATGTATAACGCCGTGCGTAGAATTCATATAACATGGCGTACGGACAAAAGCGGAAATGTGCTTACGTACAAAAAAATCCAGATACATAAATCCGTGCGTTCGCCAACTTCCATGTTCTTCCACTACATCAATCCCGATCAGCGTGAAAAGTAACGCACGTGCACACGCCTTCTGTTCTGCCCCAACTCCTCCGAGAATTACGCCTCTTTGAATATGCGAATCAATATAAATAGTCCTTAAGCTCAGCCTTCTGTGAAAAGGCAATGGTAAAAGCAAGAGGGAAAATAGAAGAATTTCAGCAAATACCAAGAGGAGGCAAAGAAAAACATTCTATTTGTTGTTTTAAACAGTGGTACAAACAACAAAAGGAAGTTGATCTAGTGACACGGCGTGTCGGAGAAACTTGAAAGCTCAAGTTCACAAAGTCGCACAGTGCCCGAAATAAAAAAGAAGTTGTCAGATATCAAAAGTCACCGTGAAAAGGCGAGTTGTAGCCCACCATCTGAGTGTCATATGAAAGCTTATTAGGGTACAGAGAAAAAAAAATAGGCACACAGTGGGGAAAAAGCATGAAATGTCAACTTTAATATCTAAATTTCCACTTAAATCACGCAGTTTATTTTATCATTAAAGTAGAACATCATAAACTTAATCTTAAAATTGTTTAATTTACTAGTTTCTCAATCCCATCATAACTAAAGTAGCACGTTAAATACTTTGTTTTGTATTTGATCTTCTGTGTGCTCTATGTGTGTGAATAACTATGTGCTTCTGGGCTTTCTCTTCCTCCGACAGGACACAGAATCCATTACATCTCTCTGAATAATTTAAATACTGAGATATTTATGTGATATCATTTTCATGATGATGGGAGTTAAAGCATGTTATTAAACATGGAAACACGGTGGCGCAGTGATTGTTCATGTCACACGCAAGATGCTTGCTGCGCCATGCGCGACCTTCAATGAAATACTTTATTGTAGCAGTACTGTCATCCCTCGCGCTGTATTCTTGCTGTGGCTGGCGTGACACTGGAAGGATAGATGGATAGAATAATTAAACATTACAAAGATATTTCAATGTTCCTTAAAAGTTTTGAAGAATCGGCGTTCTAAGTTTACAGATTGCTTAACATCTATTACAGAGCTGATTGTGTGGCCATTGGGTATTTGGAGAAAGAAAAGTAAGGACAGGAATTGGGGGTTAGTACGTTTGAAAAAGACAGTACTGCTGCAATAACATGCTTTAACTTCTATCATCATGAAAATGATATCACATATACTTCTCAGTATTTTAATTATTCAGAGAGCTGTAATATTACAAATGTAATGGATTCTGTGTCCTGTCAGAGGAAGAGAAAGACCAGAAGCACGTAGTGATTCACACAAATAGAAAATCAAATACAAAACAAAGCATTTAACATACTACTTTAGTTAAGATGGTATTTGAGAAACTAGTAAATTAAATGATTTTAAGATGAAGTTTATGATGTTCTATTTAAATGACAAAATAAACTAGGTGATTAACAGTGGAAATTTAGAGATTAAAGTTGATATTTCAAGCTTTTTTCCCCACTGTGTGTCTTTTTTTTTCTCTGTACCCTAATAACTTTCATATGACACTCAGACTGTGGACTACGACTCGCCTTTTAATGGCGACTTTGATATCTGACAAATTCTTTTTTATTTCGGGCACTTTGTGACTGTGAACTT
Organism: Polypterus senegalus; assembly: GCF_016835505.1. Lineage (NCBI taxonomy): Eukaryota > Metazoa > Chordata > Cladistia > Polypteriformes > Polypteridae > Polypterus > Polypterus senegalus. The sequence goes on along the minus strand of NC_053155.1, from coordinate 136,852,711 downwards.
GAGCTTTCGAGTTTCTCCAACACTCTGTGTCACTCGATCAACTTCCTTTTGTTGTTTACACCACTGTTTAAATCAATTAATAGAACGTTTTTCCTTAAAGGCTATTTATATTGATTTGCATATTCAAAGAGGCATAATTCTGGGAGGAGTTGGGGAGTGGCAGCAGGCACAGGCGCATGCACATGCGTTACTTTTCACACTGACTGGGATTTATGTAGCGGAAGAACGTGGAAGTTGGCGTACGCACAGATTTATGCATCTGGATTTTTTGTGCGTACACACATTTCCACTTTTGTTTGTACGCCATGTTTTAATTTGGATTCCACACACAGAGTTATGCATGAGGCCCCAAGAGATTTAAGCTGTACATGACCTCAAATTGCCTCATAAGCATGCCATCTGGCTACATAGGCAAAGTGAGTCAATCAGGTTCTGAGGATCTCATGTCTTTAATGGTCATCAGATGATCCTTCAACTTTCTCTTTCAAACTCTAATTAAACTAGGCATTTTTGGCAAATAATGTTATTCGTATTGTTAAAGGAAAAGCTAGGCCTAATATGATCCAGACTCACAAAACCAGCATGCACTTTAAAACGTCATCAAGCACCTAATAGACACAATGGAGCCCATCTTCTTATACAGTCATGGCCGAAATTATTGGCACCCCTGGAATTTTCCCAGAAAATGCACCATTTCTCCCAGAAAATTGTTGCAATTACAAATCTTTTGGTATACACATGTTTAGTTCCTTTATGTACATTGGAACAACACGAAAAAACAGAGAAAAAAAGCCAAATCTTACATCATGTCACACAGAACTCCAAAAATGGGCCAGACCCATGGCGGTCCCCATGGTATCCAGCAGGGTTGTGAAGGGAGACTCCAAGGTTCTTGATGCTCTGCTGGAACCCGGAACATCTCCACGTTACAGGGAGGACCCCACCCGGTGGCTTGGGGGTATTGGCCGGAATAAGCTGCCGGCCATAGTCCACACTATCTATCTCTCTAAATAGAACAATAATATAGTGCCTGCTCAGAATAAGGGACTTTGAGAACAATGGATACAAGTTTTATAGACTGTATATGAATTATTTTTTGAAAAAGGTATAAAAATGAAGTAAAATGTCTAAGGGAATACACACACATCAATGTAACCCATTTCACCTAACACAGCTTGTTTCAATCTCATGATTCTTTCTCTCTTTCTCTCACGATTGGATAGAAATTGACCACATTAAAAAAAACATAAATTCACTTGTGATCAATCGCATACTGAGGTAAATAGCCATGCTTTGCACTGAACTGATAAATGTTACTTACAATCAAAGCTCAGCTTCTTTCAGCGTGCTGGCCAAACCGTCAATTAGATCTCAGTGCAGTCTCTCTCTGGTCATAATGCTGACCCTAGAGGCACATTTGAACGATATATGTAATCATTCTTACTAAATTTTATGTGGATATAATTCTGATAAAAATGTCTGATATTGCCAAGTGTAAAAATAGCGTCAAAGCTTGCAAAGCAGGCTGTTATTTGTATTTGTTTTACGGCACACTTTTTGGGATTAACAATGTCTGCCAATATGCCCAAAATCTATGAGAAAGGTGCAGTAAAATGTTTAAGTAATGAGGCCCCAATTACATCATGTCAAGTGATTGATGAAAGGTTTGAGTTCATTGTAATTTAATTAAAAAGTGCTACCACATATAGGCACACATTTATTTTTGTTATTGAAGTTAGTGATGAAACCGGGCTGTCAGCCCCAAACCCCAAAACATGAACATATTCCCAGGTTAAAATAATGAACGCTTTTTATTACTAATCCCTCAAAAAGTAACAAAAAGCACAAGTACAGGTTTCCTTCACTCTCCCCAATTCAATTCTCCTCACAATTCCTCTCACCACTACAGAGCCCTTCTCCAGTTGAGTGTTGCCTTCCTTCCTCCCAGCTCCAACTCGCCTGGATGAGGGAGTGCGGTCCCTTTTATTAAATCTTTTTTTTTTATTAGATGTTATTGCCACTGTAGATGACAACCTGTCTAGGTGTGGATTTAAACAACAACAACAACAACATTTATTTATATATTACATTTTCATACAAATGATGTAGCTCAAAGTGCTTTACAAGATGAAGAAAGAAAAAATATAAAAATTAGGCAATACTAATTAACAAAGAATAAAGCAGGAGCCGATGGCCAGGAGAAGACAAAATCAAAAAATCTGCAAGGGTTCCGATGGCCACGAGACCACCCAGCCTCCACTAGGCATTCTACCTAACATAAATGATCTCAATCAGTCATCATGGTTTAAAGGCTTCACATGGAAGATTTAGACAATGATGGTCATGTCGACCTCTGGCCTTCAATCTATCAATGTAGGGACTACACTGTGCTTGGATCAGGTGGTGGTGGCACAGATCTCCACAGAGAACTGGAAAAAGAACAGTAGAGAAAGTAGGTGGTTAGTATGGATTGCGATCATATGATAAAAATGATAATTAAATGCATATACAGAATATCAGAGTTACACTAAAATGAAGCTATGAGAATGCCATGTTAAAATATGGGTTTTTAGCAGTTTTTTTAAAGTACTCCACCGTATTAGCCTGGTGAATTTTTTCTTGGTAAACCATTCCAGATTTTAGGTGCATAACAGCAGAAGGCCACCTCACCACTTCTTTTAAGTTGGAAAGTCTTGGAATTATAAGTAGACACTTATTTGAAGATCTGGAGATTTGGAGTGTAAATTGGGAGGCATTCCGAAATATAGGATGGAGTGAGATTATTTAAGGCTTTGTAAACCATGAGCAATATTTTAAAGTCAATTCCAAATGACATGGGTAACCAATGCAGTGACATCAAAACTGGAGAGATGCGCTCGGATTTTCTTTTCCTAGTTAAGATTCTTGCAGCTGCATTCTGCACTAGTTGCAATCGATTGATGTCTTTTTTGGGCAGTCCTAAGAGAAGTGCGTTACAGTAATCTAGTCAACTAAAAACAAAAGCGTAATTTTTTAGCATATATAATATATATGGGGGGGTCTAATTTTTGCAGTATTTCTTAAGTGAAAAAATGCTGTCCTAGTAATCTGATTAATATGTGATTTAAAATTTAGGTCAGAGTCAATAATTACTCCTAAATTCTTTACCTCTGACTTAACTTTTAAGCCTAATGGATTAAGTTTATTTCTAATACCCTCACTATATCCATTTTTGCTAATCAGTAAAATTTCTGTTCTCTCCTTAAGTTTGAGAAAATCACTACTCATTCATTCAGAAACACAAGTAAGACATTGCGTTAGTGAGACAAGAGAATTGGAGTCATCAGGCCCTATTGGTAAAAACAGTTGTGTGTCATCAGCATAGCTGTTTTAAGTCGTGTTATGCCCCGAGATAATCTAACCTAATGGAAGCATGTAGATCGAAAAGAGTTGTGGATCAAGGATAGATCCTTGTGCAACAACATATAGAATATCATGTTTCTTTGAAGTATAATTACCTCAATTAACAAAGAATTTTCTATCTTTCAAGTAAGGCTCAAACCAATTTAAGACACTGCCAGAGAGGCCCACCCACTGACTAAGGCAATTTATGAGAATATTGTGATCAATAGTATTAAATACGGCAACAGATAAATTGGTCTGTCTGCATTTACCTACAAGTCATTTACTAATTAAACAAGTGCAGTTTCTGTATTGTCATTAGTTCTAAAACCTGACCGAAACCTGTCAAGAACAGAATGTTTATTCATGTAATCATTTAGTTGCAAATGACTGCCTTTTCTAGGATTTTCCTTAAGAAAGGCAGGTTAGAAATAGCCCTTAAATTTTCAAAAATGGAGGAGTCAAGATTATTTTTCTTGAGCAGGGGTTTAACAACAGCAGTCTTAAGACAGTCAGGGGAAGACCCCCATATTTAATGATAAATTTACTATACAATACAATACAATACAATTTATTTTTTGTATAGCCCAAAATCACACAAGAAGTGCCGCAATGGGCTTTAACAGGCCCTGCTTCTTGACAGCCCCCCAGCCTTGACTCTCTAAAATGACAAGAAAAAACTCCCAAAAAAACCCTTTCAGGGAAAAATTGGAGGAAACCTTGGGAAAGGTAGTTCAAAGAGAGACCCCTTTCCATGTAGGTTGGGTGTGCAGTGGGTGTCAAAAAGAAGGGGGTCAATACAATACAGTACAATACATAGAACAGAACAAATCCTCAATACATTATAAAAAATAAAAATTTTAGAAGTACAGAGCAGAATTTAAAAGTAGATGATATCACATAATATGATTTGGATTTGTCCTGGAGACCTCATCCATCAAGCTGCCTCTCCCATTTGGTCATTCCACAGTTGAAATAGTGCTAATCTGATGAAATAACCCCTCTTTCCCAGGATTCCTGCGATCCTTCATCAGGGATGACTTTACCTTAGGCAGGCAAAACAACTTGGCAGGTGGGCCATGGCACCAAGTGCCACATTTGGGTACCAAGAAGAGAAACAGAATAGGTGTGGGTTAGTATCCAATTATAACTATCATGTTACTTACGTTTTATTGATAATGACTAACAAGAGAAATCCATTCTGCACAGTTAATCAGCAGCTCTAGTCAGGGTATGCTAAACTGAAGTAGTGAGTCTTCAGCTGGGATTTAAAAGCTGAGACCGAAGGGGCATCTCTTATAGTAGCAGGCAGACCATTCCACAGTTTAAGAATGTCAAGAACTATGTCAAGAGCAAATCAGATACTTCTTTGGAAAAACTTGTTGGTATTGAGTCAAGGACACAGGTAGAGTGTCTCAGTTGAGAAATTATTTTATATAAATGGGATCTGGTAAAAGTCTGGTTTAATTTGCTTAAAACTGAATACTGGATCAGTATTGGGGGGATGTACAATATTATTTCTAATATCATTAATTTTGTGATTAAAAATATAGCAAAAGCCTCACAGGTTTCACTGGAAGTTTTTTGGAGACATTCCATTGAGTGACCTGGGTTTAGCAAACGATCAATTGTAAAGAATAAAACTCTTCGATTGTTAGCATTGTTATTTATAATTTTAGAGAAATAGCACCACCTCTCAAGACGGAATATGTTGTTGTATTCTGTTATTTTAGCCTTCAATATCTTGTAGTGGATAATCAATTTAGTTTTCCTCTATTTATCCTCAGCTCTCTGGCATGTTTTCTTTAAATCAGACACTCTTTGGGTCTTCAATGGTGTAACAGTGCTGGAGGATTTTTTAACTGTCTTTTCAGGAGCGACTATGTCAGCAGCAGCTCTCACTTTAGTATTAAAATTCTCCACCTTACTATTTACATTATTATCACTATTGTAGTAAGCACTACAAATGGACTGGTTGCTTAAAATGTTTGTAAACTTTGAAGCTGCAGATGAATCAAAGAAGTGTTTTTTTTAACAAAATGCTGCTCATTCATTTTATCTCTCAGTATTTCTATATTAAGTAGTAAGAGAAAATAGTCTGATAGACCGATATCCATGATGTGCTCCTCACATCATCTTTTAGTCCTTTAATAATCAGTAAATCCAACGTTTGCCCCTCTTTGTGTGTTGGTTGAATAACGTGCTGGCTCAGATCAAAACAGTGCAGAAGGTTCATGAATTCTTTTGCTTTTGGGTCACACTGATTATCAATATGAAAATTAAAGTCGGCAGCTATTAGGAACCTTTCATAGCTGGTAATTATAATTGACACTAAACATGAGAATTTCTCAAAGAAAGATGCATTATATTTAGGATGTCTATACAATATTAGTGACTGAGAAACTCCATGAATAACAACATCAAGATACTCAAAAGACTTGAATGTACCAAAGCTGACATCTTTACATTTTTAACTGGCTCGAGTAAATTTGCAAAACAGCCACCTTAAAACGCAATTAAAGTCATCAGCCATTATAATTGTATGACTGCTCATATTGGGAATTGATGCAAATATGTTTTGGATAAAATCTGCATCATCCATGTTAGGTGCATAGATATTTATCAGAATTACTTTAGATTTGAATAAATTACCTATCACCATGACATAGTGCCCTTCAGGATCAGATAAAACATCTGATGCTACAAATGAGATTCTTTTATGTATTGAGATTCCCAATTATTTTGGAAAACAAATAAAAGAAAGCAACTTTACATATGACATGCTGAATCAAAAATTAACATTTTATGTGGCATAGCCTCTGTAAAATATGCACCCCAAATAAATTTCTAAAGTTGGCACCAATGCCTGGATAGGAGTATTTTGTCGGTTTACTAATCTTTTTTAGGAACATCCACCTGCCTATTGCAGGTCTCTTTTTGGCAGAAATATTTTGCATAGTATGTCCTGTTTTATCTACCTGTGTTTCTTTACATGCTGAAACATTTACTTACAGCAATGGTGTTATGAAAGATATACTGAAATATATCTCGTTATGCTCTTGTGGATGCTTTAGAATCCTTCTTATAAAATGGATAAAGGAATTTCATAAAACACAAAACAGTCCAAGGCAGCTAAAGCCCATTTGGTACAAATGTGGCTTGCTAGTCAATTCAGCCTTAAAATGTAAATAGCAATTGACAAATGCACAGACTATGAAGGTTTTACTAAACAAAAGACTTGCCACATGATCATTGGCTTCAGTTGGGCTCTCTTGTCATACTAATTAAATAAAAACTGTATTATCTTAAAGAATCAATTCAAAATTAAGAGCACACCTAATCAAGCTGCAGTGTCTTTGTCACATATATGTAATGTGACAAATGCAAGCATTTTAATTATCTCTCTAAGCAATGTAGATTTTTGTAGAAAGCACACTATACATGAATAATGTGAAGCATTTTAATTTAAAATGTGGATTTTATTGTGATGCAGTTTTCAGCTTTGCCTTCTGAATTACTTCCTTTACAATAGAGCTACCGTGTGTTCATTTAATAAAAGGACCTTGGTTCTTTGCTTTTTTTTAATTATATTGCTTTAGAATTAGTGGTCCTTTTCAAGAGTTAGTGAAGCAGAAGGCTCTGGAATTATGACCTGTGAATCCCTAACCATGGCAACCTGTTTATAAAAGATTTTCTTCATGTGAAGGACAGACCATGAGGATATTATTTTACTACTGAATGCTAGTTTACCTACTGTATGAGAGCTTGCAATCTGTCTCTAACGTGAAGCATGGCATTCCACAAAAGGCCAGAAGCTATAGACTTCCTAAAAAATATGTAATACTTTGGTTTGTTCATTTAAATTAAGGTCTGGTAGGAAGCAGCATAATATTCTGGCACTAGAAATTTGGCAAAGGGAACTGACTTCTATTTTTATTATATCTTGAGAAATGTTCTTTGAATAAAGACAAGTAAATGTGAAACAGACCAAACATTCACTTTACTGCTGTGTTTCTACCCAGCTGTGAAATTGTTAGCCTTGTGCAGTGATGGTTTAATTAATATCCATCGAAGATCATAAAAGTGTGCCTGGTATGATCTTCTTTCAGATAGTCTTTCTTTTGATCTGCACAGAGGGTACACAGTTAGAGATATTGAATTATAGTATTTCTCCCACATCGTTGTGGCATAAGATGACAAATTATCTACTCAACCTCCAAAGTGTGGGAGGACCAGCTGTGTTGTAAATGTAAATGTAGAAAGTATAGTTAAAACAAATCAGCACTCTGTAAGATAATGTGCTCTGTGCTGGCTATAATCATTAAGGCGGGTTGCAATCTTTCAGGTTATTTGAGATCAGCACTTGCTTCTCACTTTCAAAGCTTTAGAGAAAATATTACATTTTTTTTTTCCTTTTCTTTGACACATTCAAGATTTTTGATGCCACTGCTGCTTGTGCATCACATGCAATGCTTTTAGGAACTGGTATGGCTTAGGGTGACTTTGCAATTTTTTTTATTTGTTTTGTTAGTAGGTCATTCCTCTGTAAAATCTGCCTTAATTTGGGACAAAGCCTGCACTTATACTGTAGCATTTCATTTTATAAACTATGCTGCTGAAAAGAGCAGAACATTTTGAGGATTTAGAATATAAAGAATGTAATTATCCCATGCATATCATATGTTTAATCTAGAGATTCCTGTTTTAAAAATACATTTGACTGTTTAACTGCTTTATAATTTTCTGTGTCTGTATGTTTTTATCTATCCACCCTTTTACCAAACACATTTTTCTATGAAGATGTTGAGCCTATTCTGGTGGTGCTAGAAGGGATGCCATACCCTTACAAGGTATGCTCAAACTCACACACTTGCACTTCACCAATTAACCTCATCTTTTGAATGAGGAGGAAATGTCTGCAATTTTTATAAGAATAGATTTGGTCAGATCTGTATGTGTTTCATTAGCCTCGCTGGGCCAAATGAGAATACACGTCTGGGGACAACCCATTAAAAAGTGTATAGTGAATTCTGCAAAAATGCTGCGCTGCAAAGGCAACACCTACAGGGCTTATTCATAAAACACCTGCTCCCAGTTTCTCCAGACTGTGCATTTTAAACCATTACTGGGATTTCAGGGAGAGAGCAAAAAATACTGAACAGAAGACTTGATGCTGATAGAAAATAAAAAGCTTAAATTGCTCTTATCCATTCAGGAGGTCAGTAGCACAAGGTGACTGAAGCTTAATAATTAATTTGCACATTATAATGAGTGCTGCAACAGTGGAGACAGACAGACAGACAGACATAGACCATTGTAGCTAATTGGCTCCACACGTTTGAGAAGCGCTGCTGTCTGCAACGCTTTCTTTCTGTCATTTTAACTATTGCATCACTATATGACATAACAACAGCAAATAGAGTTTAGACAACCATTATGGTCTATGGATTTTTCGATGAGTTAAACACTGCAGCGATTATGTCATGACATGCTTGGATTTTCAATTAGACAGTAATGTTTAATTTCTTTAGTTATTCATTTATTCGTTTAGACATATAGTCATAAGGTAGATACTGTGCAGACTTCTCCCTGATTGTACTGGTGGTGTTAGGCAAATTTGTTGATTCAGGTATTTTGAGTACTGAAATCTTCTGTGGCTCTTTGTTATCGGCTTAACTAACTCTTTCTGGGTAGATGTCGACTTTTGTTGAACTACAGGGGTAGAGGACAGTAAATGGCGACAAAACTCACAATTACGACGTTTTAGTTCGACTCTCTTTGCTAGAAGGAAAGTTTGCTTCATTGATTTGACCCCGATTTCCTGCAGGTGCGTGAAAAGCGAAGAGCAGTCAACCTATAAAATAACATCAACATCTGGTGAGAGACCAAAGCGAATGCGTAAAACAAAATACGCTGTGGACAACGTTTTGCATATTATTGGTGAATTGGACTGTGACTTGGCAGACTCTGATTTTGATACAACTGACCTGAATGTGGGGATTGGAAACAAAAGTGAGGTACTAGCACAGCTGCTTGGTCCCCAGCTAATTGTGCTGCTGAACACGTTTGCGTAGCTGAAGCACCCATGGCAATGTTCACTTGGGAGGAACGCCACTTCTAATGACAAGAGGAATAAACCAGATTGCACTGCACTGTGACTGCCATCGACACCCACCTGCCAAGTGAAGACAGCCAGACAGCTGGCCTGACGCTCATTCTTGCTCGCTGCTGAGCTGCCCCCACGCAGTCATCAGAGACTGTGAACAGACACTGACAGCAGCCACAGCACGCAACAACAGACATTTTATGTTGATTTATGTGTGAAACCATTCCTTTATGTACTTTTCAGAAAACTGAGTTAATAGCAGTCCTTCTAACAGAGTGTGACACACAATTTACTTCAAATGCATATTTTGCAGTTCACATTTTCACAAGCATAGCTGCCAATTCTTTCAACCTTACGTCGACTCCTATACTATCGTCATAACAGTGAACAACAGAGAGCAAACACAGCACCTGCGACAACATATTGTTCATGTCACCATTCGTGCATTGATATAGTTAAATACCAATGTATAATCTGACGCCATGGAAAGGTTCTTTCCTTGCAACAGTTTATGCTTATCTTTAGAACAACTTATTATTTTTCAAAGGTATAATGTGGTCTAGTCACACACAACACACATGTAATGTGTAAAAGGGTTTTTAGGAAATTTCCGACTGTTTATCATAAATAGAACATTGCTCTCTGTTGGATCAGATTAACGTGAGCACCACTGATCTTTCCATTTCAAAATCACCACCCCAACTTAGAGCACCACCTTCATGATGTGTTGGATTGGTTTAGCAATGTGATGCTCAGTGAGCTGTTGTATTGTTCCCACCCAGTTTTAAGCTAAATTCACTCATGGTTGTCTCCAGACATATATATTATATGGTTGGCTTCAGCAAGTCTAGTGTTTCATTGTAATGTATCACTGCACATTAAAAGTATATAGATGAACAAAGACACTATTTTATCCTGCATTTGCCATTTAATTTGTGTGCTATGTCATCCAGTTATGAAATATGAACATGAGACACACTAAATACCCTTAGTTCAATAACTGCAGTTACCTTATATAGAACAAATATTACAAATTTGGCCTATATCATCACTGTGAATAGGTGGAGTTTCCGCCCCATTGATTCCACAATTATATTGTCCCATAAGCAAAATTTATTCCTGAAGAACAGCTGATCTAATGAAGCATTCGGCTTGCATCCACACTAATCAACCCATTGCTGCACCCATGCAACCGAAGATGTGCTTTTTTATAGCTAAAAACTCCAATGCAACAGACCTCTAACGTACTGTACCAACATCCATCAAACTTTGGCTTGAAGCAAAAAGGGCAAACAAACAATCTTTATAAATAAAAATATTTATTTTACAAAAATGCTCTAAAATAAAGGAAGCAATGAGAAACACAAAAGGCACAGAAGGAGTTGCCTGAAATAGATAATCCATTAGGCAAAAACTTCCAATGAAGAATCTGAAATAATGGTCAAAAACAGTACTAAAATGTCAAAAAAATCCAGGAACATAAAGACTTAATCACACAGTAAATCAGGACTCCTCAACAACACAACGTGCATTCAATGAACCACAAGGGGCTGCTTGTTTCCCCAGCCTTTACAGGACAGTTCCTATTCAATGGTAGGTAGGTGGCACAGGAGTGAAACCCTGGTTGAAACATAACAGTTATTCGGAGATGAGCAGGCATCTCATACCTTGGCTAACTAAAACCAGTGTTTGAAACGATCAAAAGGCTAACACAAGATTCCTATGGGCCCTTGTGTGTTTTGGTAAATTCAAATCATCACAGTAATGTCAAGCCTAGCTAAGGAAACTGAATTGCAGTGCAACCCTGCCACATTATTGTGGCCTGCTTTTTAGGCTTTCATTTTCATTATCCTTGCAATTCCAAAAATAACTTCCAAGGAACAGGCCTCATCCCAGGCAGTTGCCTTCAGGGCAAAAAATTGGGCCCGTCAAACCTTGGGCCCACAATAACAGAGCAAAGTTCCTATATAATAGAAGAATGTATTTCAAACAAAAACAAGTCCAAACAGGACAAAAGGGGAAAAACCAGTTTTGCCAATGAGGCCAAAACCTAAAGATGAACAAAACCAAGAAGACAAATCCAGTAATGGTACTCTGAGTGATAGCAGGGCTCAAAATCCAGGAAGTAGCTTTCTGTATGCATTCAGCAGTAAAACACCTGCAATCCTGTAAAGCCAGAACACTACTAAAATGTAAATTGCTTCCAAAGCAGGATGAGGTTCTCATAGTGTATATTTGTAATCAAATGTTTTAATAAATTCATAACAGATTTTGTTTTTTCTAAATGTGGTAAACCTCAAAGTGACTGTTGGACTTGTTCTCCTACTCAAGTCAGAACACACAGAGAAGGTCCCACCAGCACAAATCAGCATGGCCCAACCTTGAGGAACAGGTTTCTGGCCGCTACAGGCCCACCAAAAACAGGTTAACAAAAAAAAAAACAGGCTTTAATAACAAAAAACTTAAAACAGGAAGAGAGGGAATCATAAAAACTTCTGGTCCACAATGGCAATAAATATTCATTATACAAGGGATATTCAAAAAGTTTCTGCAATTTTTTTTTGACTCTATTAAGAATTTCAAAAACAAGTAGCATAACTTTTCTACACAGTCACCTTCTTTTAGAGTGGATTGTGTGTTTCAATCCTCTCTGAAGCATGTCACAATACATTGCACTTGAGACAGTTGTTCCAAGTTCCTGACAGGTTTCGAGAATAGGCCCTTGGGAGTCCCAGAAGATGGTCAACATCATCTTTCCTGCTGCCGATTGCGTTTTTAATTTCTTTGCAACAGGAAATGATGGATGCTTCTATTGCATACTCTGTCACTTGCTCTGGGGCTCGTAATGGTGAATCCATATTTCATCACCAGTGACTATCTGCTGCAGAAAATGGTGACCTTTTTCACGATACACGGAACAAACATCTCAGCGCTTGTGCTTATGCTCCTCTGTCAGTTGTTTAGGCACCCACCTGGCACACACTTTACTGAACTTAAGGATGTCGTAAATCAGGGCACAGGCAGATCCAACACTCACATTCAGCTCTCCTGCAACCTCTTCATCTGTTATTCTTCTGTTTTCGCGAATCAGTTCCAGGGTTCTTTCTTCATTCCTCGTGGTCGTGGCTGTAGCTGGACGTCTGGAGCGCTCTGCATCCGTCATACTAGTATGGCCATTTCAATCTACTCATAGACGACTCTACGAGAGAGAACTTAATCCCCGTACTGAGCAAACATGCATAGATGAATTTGTGCTCCTGGCACACCTACTGCCCACAAAAAGCATATGACAGAACACTGTTCCTTTTTGGTGCAATTTATAAGTTTTGCAGCCATCTTTATCACATCGTGACAACTCTTGTACTAAACTCCAAGGGCAGCTGCCTTGCCAGACAGAACTAGTCACATGACAGTCTCAGACACAACCAAATTCTACTTCTCCTGCCTTCACCGTTTCCAATGAAAATATAAAAATGTAGAAATGTTTTGAATGTCTCTTGTATTTATAAACTTAAAATTAGAAAACAAAAGGATAACGAGAATCAAAAAAGATTTTCCTAAAAGAGACGAGCAAAAAAGTTAACAAAGCAAGATTACTATAAAGGAATAAAAATCCAATCACAAGTGCAGACTTCACAAACCAAAGAATCAGACGCAATTAAAAATATTAGGTCAAATCTGAAAAAACCAAAGAGCTAAATAAACATTCAGTATAACTGGTTCCTCAGCAATAATGCTTAGATTTCCACCAGTTTTTCTAGGGCTGGAGGAGACCCTAGGGTTGTAATTTTAGGAGGGCCCATTCCCTCAGGCTTAACATACAAAAGAAAATGCATATAACAAATAATATTGATAATACAAAATGATCCAAAATAAATGACAAAATTATTGAAAAACATTCAAATTATTAACAATAAGCAATTGAATATAAAAAAAAGATTTAACACATTTTATTTAAATTAAACAAATATCCCAAAATAAATTTAAAAAAGCCAGAAAAATAAATAAATAATAGAGGAAACTAAACTCAGAGAAGTAACCCAGGTCAAACCATGACATGCATTGCCACAGACATGTTGTTTACAGTTGGCATACTCTTTACTAATCATGATAAACAAAGGTCAGCAAATAAATATGTAGGGAATCAAAACTCAATATAGCAAATCAGTCTTGAAGCCCATCTTTTATTTCAGTGTATAGGCACTTCAAGGATTTCTCCAATCATTGTGTATATTAAAAAATCATATTACTCTGTTTCATAACACAGATAATCTTCAGTTACCTTTATATATGTGTTACAGTTTCGAAACCCCACCAGCAGAGAAAGATAAGGAAAATACGGTAGGAGCCATACTCAATTACCTAATTAATTACTGGTATTGCCACCAATTTTTAACTTATTGATTGATTGATTCTTCTTACCAACACTTTCATACAGTTCTGTTACTTTTACAATATTGTAGCCCCAGTCTGTCTTCTGGTAGTATCTCTGCCTGCTCCTTTTCCATTTCTCCACTTCCTGGTTATTTTCTTAGTCTTTAATAGCCATTTCTGATGACCATTCGATCCTTAGCATGTATAAAGCACATTACTGTAGTATCAGTTAAGCAAACTCTGCACACATTAGAGAGACACCAGTTTATGTTTATTGCAAAGTGTTTGCTCCATGAGTGACTCATTAGTGGATCTTGATTAGTGCATCAAAACTCTATTGTTCTGGGTTCAATTTATCCATTTTATTTGGTTTCTAGTTTCTTGAATAGTTTGAAAGTGATGCATGTTAGTTTAAGTGATGCTTTCAAGATCATTTAATGAACAAAGCATATTCAATTTGCTTTTAATTTTTTTACCAAAAAAAAAAACAAACTCTAATATAGAGAAACATAGAATGATGTCTCTATGACAGAGCTGGAGGTGGCAGAGTTAAAGATCCTGATTTGTATTGGGTGTGATGAGGATGGACAGGATTAGAAACAAGTACATAAGAGGGTCGGCGCAAGTTGGATGATTGGGGGGCAAAGTCAGAGAGGCAAGATTGTGTTGGCTTGGACATGTGCAGAGGAGAGATGCTGGGTATATTGGGAAAAAGATGTTAAGGATAGAGCTGCCAGGTAACAAGAAAAGAGGAAGGCCTAAAAGGAGGTTTATGTACGTGGTGAGAGAGGACATGCAGGTGATGGGTGTGATAGAGCAAGATGCAGAAGGCAGGAAGATATGGAAGAAGATGATGCACTGTGGCAATCCCTAACAGAAGCAGTCAGAAGAAGAATGATGTCTCTATATTGAGACATCACAAGAGGTAACTCAAAAAATTCACACATTACTTAACTGTATCATATTGTCTAGCACTTTTTTCATGCAAAAAAAACTTGTGGACAGAATGTAATTGAGCCAGGGCTGTCTTGTTTCTACCATTTTACTGGTAGAGGCATATTTTGCAATCAGTAATTGGGGATCACAAATGCTACGTCCAGCCAAAGCAATGCCACAGGTGGCACATGATATTGGTAGGGTCTACATCATAGTGATAGATCCTTATGTTAATAAATGTATGTCAGTTTACAATGTTAAACCCATATTTCAGGGAAATCTAGAAATTTCCTGTTGTAACCACTGTCCCATTTCTGCTCCCTATAACTTTTTGTGTTTCAATGAAATTCAATTTTCTGCTCTGTGTTACTTTTTGTTTGACCTGCTTCTTTATTAGATTAGACTAGACTGAATTAGATAGGTAAAGCTCACTTTATATTTATGTGATGTAAGTGCCATGGAAGACAGATGAGCATCCTGGCTGGACTAGAGAACCAGTTCTTGCCAGGCTGGAGGAATGTAAAAAGAGGTGGACCAGCAGAAGTCGGAAGCCGGGAGCAGTTGCATCTCCTATACAATAAGTGGCACTGATCCTTGTGAGGCGTCCCAGTTTGGACACCCACAGTGTTGCATTGGAGTTACAGGCATTCCAGGTCCAGCTTAAAAGGGGCCCGCCATCTCACCACAATGAGTCGGGAGGCAGCAGATAGCAGTCACCAGGAGAGAGGAAGGAGAGAAAAGAAATCTAACTGGTATTGGGATTGTGTAATTATTGTCTGTAAGATATTGTGTGTAATAAAAAATGCTTTATTTGAACTCAGGACTGTGTCGGGCATTTCTGTATCTGGGGTTTGGGGCTCAGTGGCAGCCTGCACTGGTTACAGTGACTAATACACTTATTGTTTGTACTACATTGCAGACTAGAATATTTCTGCATAGATATAAGAAGTGGAATGCACATAATCTGTAATTAAAAATGGGCACAGAAACCAAGCTCTACCACACACATCAAGATTGCTAACAAATGAAAGGAACCCTTGAACTTTATTAAAGGATGTCACTTACCTTGACTGTTAATACTGGTTTTAATTTCATCAAACTAACAGGCTTGAGGCACAGAAAGAATAAGCCTCTAGTCTATCTGAGAGCAAACAGGAACAATCAGGTATGCTGTGGTTCTGCAGTAGATGTCACATGTTCCAGAAAAAGGTCAAATGATATGATGCTGCTGGGCTGGATATTTATTACCTTATTACAACTTAGTTTAAAATGTTAGATGAACAAAAAAGTGTACCTTCTTTAACAGAATATCCTCAATGGGCACTGTTTCCGCTTTTTCAAGGTTCTCCCATCTTGCCTTATTTGAACGAGTCCTTGATTTAAGCACTCTCTGCTGTTTTTTGTTTTTTTTTGTTATTAGGGCATGTTTGATATATTTTTCTTTAAAATGCTTCTCTGCGTCATATAGTATTTGATTTTAAGTAAAATACTTTCAATAGTTCAAGCTAAACACTTTTATTATAATTTAACGCTAAATGTAAGAACAACAACAGAAACAGATGAAGATTCGAGTCACCATGGGGAACCACATATAATTGGCAGATTGAAAAAGCAATTGAAAAGATAACAGAAATGTCTTTTCAGAAACAAGTCTCAACTCAATTGGCTAAAAGATGGTGGCAGAGCCAGTTTTTACTCCAGAGGACAGGAAGAGGCGAATTCAGGTTGCAGGAACTGGAAGTGACATCATTCAGGATGCAACTGTTAATCACTGCTTTAGCAGTCGGTGGAAGAGAAAAGGCATTAGGCAACAGCGCCAACCCCTGGATGGGAGTGTAATTACATTTATATGAGCCTTGAAGTTGCCTCCCAAAAGCACATGTGTGACAACAATATATCTAAATGCGTAAGTAATGTGAAAAAGAACATAAATGTCCATTGAACAATTTAAAACACAAATCACTTATTGATTACTGCTTAGTAATTATTTTTCATTGCTTGCTGCAGTGTCCTCAAGGATAAAGAGATCTGACAGCATAAGGATGGGAAGTAACCAGCAGAAGTGAGAACTGAGCTCTTTTCTATTAAAATGGCATTTGTAACAGCCTTCTTTCTAAAGAGGAGTATCGATTTATTCAAGAGAGATAATATATCGTTGTGGAAAAGGAGTCCAAAAGAGTCAGTCCAAGCTGAAGAATGAAGCTGGGTCACTGCCATGGTTTGATGTATTTCTGACAGCTACTCTACAAAGCAGCCCTTGAATGATTCCTGCCAAAATCCATGCTGACAGCACGAGAAAGGCTTTTTCTATATAAAAGTAATAAAAAAGTAAAAGGAATATGTAAGCAGGGAAGAATAAAAGTGCTAGTCATTGCTAAAAAATATGGAACTGATGCAGAAAATCAAGTTTGCTTCTAAAATGTATAGTATGTGGTTTAATGAAAATTGATATGTTCAAAGCGATCATGTTCATAAATGCAAACTAATTTGCACATGTTAGACAACATTTGCTACAAGTTGCAATAAATAAAACATTAAAATTGTAGGTTAAAAGTGCATTCAAGATAAATATACAGTAAATTTAGATTTGAAGTAAAATCAAATTGCATTAGGAAAGGTTTTAACCTCACATTGTCACACCAACTTCATCCAATTCAGGATTACAATGGAGTGGAGCCTATCTTGGGAGCATTGAGCAAACCGCAGGAGACACGGCCGTCCATCACACACATTCACACAGGACCAAATTGGACCCCCAATTAGCCTAACATATTTTACAGCTATTGGAGAAAAATCGGTGCACCTGGACAGAAGTCTACAAAGACATGGGGAGAGCATATAAACTCCATGTAGACAATGTCAGAGTGTGGGATTCAAATTCCGTGAGGCAGCGTAGCTACTCAGTGCACTGCCATGCTGCCCAACAAACATATCACCAGTTGTTGCGGTGTGAAATTTTGTTTATACGTTGGTAAATAGTTTGTATGTCTTTATTTGTAACTGAGACAGAGCAATCTAATATTAGACAAAGAATGTATAAATCTGGTTGCTTCGCCCCTCCCTCTCTCTCACCATCATGATGAATTTCACACACCATGAACTGAAATGAAGACCACACTAAGAAGCACAACTCGGCAGCCATATTGAGACAGGCATGCGGCCTGTCCTGAAGAAAGCTGATTAACAATGATGAGCAAAGTAGAGACATTTAAAGTAACTTCAAGTCTGTGTGCCGCCTGAAATTACACATCAGCATTTATCAGGTTGTATGGTTGCCAATATTTAAATATACTTTGCTTATTGTTATTATTTTATGAATATTACAAATAGTACATTATTTAAGCTGTAACATTCCTGCTTGTCTTTTACTCCATGTAATTGCCTGAGGTTATAGTTGTAGAAGCGTAGGTGGAGTGAAGTTATAAAGTACAATACCTTATAAACAGTGGTACGTCTATGGGATTTGAGGTATTCTGACAAAGGCTATATAATAAAGAATACAAAAAGGGGAAAGTAGAGTAATATAGAACTCTACCAAGATAAAACAAATGCACATTTAAATAAAAGAACAAATATACAGTGAAACGGTTCTTAATAATATTTGAAGTTCTCTGTGTTCATATACGTTTTTTAAGCAAGTTAACTTTCATCTGTTGATGAACAGAAATATCATGCAGTTTAGCTGAGATTAGCCATTTGCTTAATACATGATAGTAACTCACAGTTCTGATGCTTTTCCTCCTTGTGATCAACGGATCTTGAATCCATGACCAATATCACTTCAACCTTGCTATTTAACACAGTAAGACAAAGCTTCTGGTTCAAAGTCCTGTTTCTCACCAACCTCATGCCACCTGACTTGCTCCTCCACAAGAAGTAGCCGTATTCAGTCAATAACTACATTTTTTCTGATACTTTATTCTTGTGGCAGAAAAAAATAAGGCCACAACTGAATGTCTCATCTTATCTTCTCCAACTGCTTTTACTCATGAGGAATGCAGTAACAACTTGTTGTATCAAAACAATATTCTTTAAATAGACTCCTTCATGTTCTTTTTTTATCTTCTCTTATATACCTTCTTCAGTATGAAGGATGAAAACCATCACTTTCACTTCTCCTTATCTTCTGCCTTTCTTGTTGCTTACACCAGCCTTTCAATGCTGACCATTGTTTTATCTTCCTTTGTTTCTGGTTCCATCTCTTCTGCCTTCTTTCACAAATTGCATCATTTTCCCACCTGACCCCCTCAACATATGTAATGTTAATCTCTTTTCATCATCTCCTCCACCATCCTGTTTCCTATACCCATCTTCCTCATCACCTTGGCATTTGTCTACCATATGTAACCAATCTGTTTATTTTTGTTACTACGTCTACATTCCGTTCTTTTTCATTCTTTGCTTATACCTTTCAAAAATTGCAGAATTATTCTCAAGCAATTTCACTATCTATGCTTATTAACATCTCCTTCTCCTTCTAAATGATTTTATTGGCAGAAGTAGTTGAAACCAAGAGCCATCCTTCTCATAGGTCAACTTGAACATCTTTTTTCTCTCCTGTCTTCACAACTTAAAGTGTGTGACCACAAAGGGGCGCCAGAAAGCCCCAAACCACAGACACAGTAATACAGCACACAATATCTGAATAAAACGAATTTGTATTCTCAGGCAGCACTCCTTCGCAATCCTCTAATAATCAGCCACAGTAACAATACAAATGCACAATTCTTCTTCCTTAATACCTCCGCTGAGTGTTGCCCGCTGCCTCCCAATTGACACCACTGAAGTGAAGCAGTGGACTTCTTTTATGTCGGACCAGGAATGCTTCCGGTGCCACGCCATGTCTTCTGCAAAGCACTCCCCAGCCATAGAAAAAGTAGGGAGGCAGGGAGGCCGAACCCGACAGTACCTGCTAATCATACGCAGTGACCCCAAGAGTGCTGCATTTCCAGACTCCAACTCCCAAGTATCTTTGCGGGTGTCCCAACTGGATTACCACCTAAGGACCACTGCCACCTGGCATATGGGGAATGGAACAATTCCCAACTCTCTCTCTCCATCAGTTCATCTAAAAACATTATTCCAGCTGGACACAATGTTTTTCTCCTCCAAAGTACCACAAAAATGATCTTTCATATGTTCTTCACTATCTTTGGACCATGGCCTATCTCTGTTATGAACTGGTAAACCAATTCTGGCCCATTACAAATGGGATTTCAATATATTTAAAATGTATATTTATTTGTGGCATTAAATTTAGTTTCCTTGCCTGTGAAAAATGTAAAGTCTTTTTAGCCCTTTAATTTTCAAGTGTGTCACACCGCCATTGTAGGATTTCTTCAGCTAGATAATGGATTGCTAAGAGACCTTGCCTGGTTGTTAAATACTTCCTTCTAAAAGGTACCATGATTTGAGTCATTGTATAAATTCCAGTGCAGCGCCAGTACACCTTTTGTCCAAGATTATGGATTTGAACTGTGAACAAGTGCAATTTAGTATTTTTGGTTCCAGTATTGTAGTTTAATATTTATATCTTTGCCATCATTTTCTCAATTCTCTGTCTTCTATATTTTAGCAAATGACTCCTTGCAATTTGTGTAAGACTAATATAACGGTTTGAGTGTCTGGTATTCAAAGTAAATCTCTTGAGACATGCACATCTCATTGTTTGATGCTATTTTCAATCTTATCACGTCATCTATCTCTTTTTTTGTTAGCAAACTATTCAAAGGGGTCAGCTGGAAATACAAAGCAAGTGGTTAATATCCATGCTATGGTCCAGCTGAGCTGCTTTGAGTTTTTGTGACTGGTAGTGGCCCTTTCTTGCAACTCCCCTTTAGATTTCTTTTCTCTCTTGCATGAGATTCTTTGTATGAATTCCTAGTGGTCATTACTGAGTGGCCCACATTAGATAAATGAATCTGCTGTTATTTGTTAGCACTCCATGACATCTCTCTCTATTTCTCTTTCTCTTTGACAGAATTTCAAACACCCTTATGGTATACTCAGTTTCTTGGCTGCTGATATCAGTCCTTTAGAGGATATTGTGCTGCTCTCTACTGTCCTACAGGATACTGTTTAGCTTCCACTAGACCAGTGTATCTCAACCTTTCTGTTTTCATAACCCACCAACATCAACGCCATACTCACTTGGTTAAACGAGCATGATCATCAGAGTTGGGTGGGGGCGCTTGGATACCCCTTGGTGAATTGAGTGCTACTGAAAAAGTAGGGAGGGGATCAAGCACAATGGTTGGAGTGGTTCCTGGTCCAACCCACAGTGCAACCCACCACCATTCTAAACAATAGTAACTTGTGTTCCACTATTGGCACCCTGTGACACTCATTGGTTGAGAAACACTGCACAAGGTCATCAAGTCTACATTCATACTCTGGTGCTTAAGTATATATAAACAGCAGCGTTACAAATACCATCATACCTCAAAGACATTAAGTAATTCTGTTTCAATTACTCTGTATAAAGTGCATTTTGTTATCTTATTCCTCTGAATTATATGCTAATGTTCTTTGTAAACTGGTTTTGGATAATTTTTTAAAGGTACTATATGACATAATGTTTAATCAACTTTTTTTCTCATCTCTGAGTGAATTTGTCATATTATGACCCAGAATTATACTTTATAATCAGGCATGCACAAAAGTCTCTACTGCAGAGCACATCAACTGCAATAGCATATTAACTTAGCTAGCAACACTTTGTCTTTTGTCTGAGGTCTTGATTTTTGCAATTTTTTTGAGTGATTTATTAATAAAAGAGTTTCTGTAAAGCAGCAAATGAGTGATCATCTGATACTGGTATCAATAATAACATTTTGATTAGTGGTTACCATTACCACTCAAATTTCATAGGAGAAATGACTGTTGTAAGGAAAGTCTGTATTAAGATCAGCCCAGCCTTACTTCCCTTCCATTTAGTCTCTTGAACACACAATATATCAACCTTTCTTCTCTCCATCATATCGGCTAACTCCCCTTACCAGTCATACTGCCAACATTCAAAGTTCCTACCCTCAGTTCCACTCTGTTTACCTTCCTCCTTTCCTCTGGACACGTCACCCCCAAACCCCCAACCCCCACACCACCACCTCTTCCTCTCCTTTTTCAGCCAGCAGTTGCCCAATTTCTGCCAGCAACCTGTTGGCTAACTGTACTGGTGGCGGTCATTATTAACCTGGGACTCAACCCATCCGGTATGGAAATCTGTATTGCTTCATAGGAAAAGGCAGGCTCTGCATTCAGAGATCAACCTCTTAACAACTAAAGAAACTGAACAACTCATACATAAATCAAGTGTCACACACGTGTGCATGGGAAGCAGCTGAAGGGCTTAGAAAATACTGTTTATACATCTGCCGGGGGGCGGGGTGCACTGACGCTCTTTCTGAGTTCTCTGCAGGTCTTACCCGGGAAATCCCACCAGGAGCCGCCATTTCCAGGAAGGACACATCACTTCCAGCCCCAAGAATGAGGTCACTTCCGGTTCCGGCCCCAAGGATGATGTCACTTCCAGTTCCGGCCCAGAGGACGACATCATTTCCGCCCTCTGTGCTATAAAGCTCACTGCCTTTGCTTAGGCAGGCAGTTCTGTTTTGGACTCTGTTGTGTAACAACTGTTTAAAAATGCCTCAAAGACTTTTGCAGCCGGGAAACCGCATTAAACGGGTGGCTGCCCCAAACCTTTCTACGTCTCTGGTCTCCACTTATTACACAAGATATCATTATTATGAATATGGAGAGAAAGCTAATAAGATCTTAGCTCAACAAATCCACAAGCAAGACATTCGTAGTGCAATCCCAGCAATCACCAACACAAACGGTGACAAAATCATTGACCATAAAAATATAATGCACATATTTAGAGACTACTATAAATCCTTAAACTCTACTGAGATTAAAGAAGACAAGACACAACCTAAGGCATTTCTGGATGCATTACACATACCACAATTAGATACTCTTAGGGCAGAGGAATTGGATAAACCTCTGGCAGTATCAGAATTACTAGATGTTATAAACTCACTGCAGAGTGGAAAAGCTGCAGGTCCTGATGGCTACCCTGCCGAATTGTATAAGAAATTCTCAACTCAGGTAGCTCCCTTTCTATTAGCAACATTTACAGAAGCTAGAGAGAATAAAATTCTACCTCAAACTTTTCGCCAAGTATTAATTACTGTCTTTCCTAAACAAAATATGGACTTATTAAAATGTGCATTGTACAGACCAATCTCACTTCTGAATAACGATGTTATTATTAGATGTAATAAGTAAACCATGAGTATAATTAAAGGCTTCAACTGTATATATACAAAGTATTCTACAAGTACTGTGGCTCTGCACAATCAACAATAGGAATGTATTCAAATCTATACTAATAAAAGGCAAAGCCCTCACTGATTGACTGACTGACTCACTCACTCACTGACTCATCACTAATTCTCCAACTTCCCGTGTTGGTAGAAAGCTGAAATTTGGCAGGCTCATTCCTTACAGCTTCCTTACAAAAGTTAGGCAGGTTTCATTTCGAAATTCTATGTGTAACGGTCATCAATCAATCAATCAATCAATCAATCAACATTTATTTATATAGCACATATTCATACAAAAAAATGTAGCTCAAAGTGCTTTACAAAATGAATAGAGAAATAGAAGACACAATAAAAGATAAACATAAGTCAACATTAATTAACATAGAATAAGAGTAAGGTCCGATGGCCAGGGTGGACAGAAAAACAAAAAACTCCAAAAGCTGGAGAAAAAAATAAAATCTGTAGGGGTTCCAGACCAAGAGACCGCCCAGTCCCCTCTGGGCATTCTACCTAACATAAATCATCATATTTTCATCGAAGGACCTGATGATGATGGTCACGTAGACTTCTGGCTTTCAGTCCATCATTGTTGGAGCATCATGATGCTTTGAGTAGGTGGTGGTGGCCACCGGAAACCGGAAAAAGAAACAGAAGAGAGAGTAGGGGTCAGTACGGATTTTAGAGCCACCATGAATAGTTATTATGAAGAATTGAACATACAGAGTATCAGGATTATGTTAAAGTGAAGTTATAAAAAGGCCATGTTAAAGTAATGTGTTTTCAGCAGTGTTTTAAATTGCTCCACTGTATTTGCCTGGCGAATTCCTATCGGCAGGCTATTCCAGATTTTAGGTGCATAGCAGCAGAAGGCCGCCTCACCACTTCTTTTAAGTTTAGCTTTTGGAATTATAAGGAGACACTCATTTGAAGATCTAAGGTTACGATTTGGAATATAAAGTGTCAGGCATTCCGATATATAAGATGGAGCGAGATTATTTAAGGCTTTATAAACCATAAGCAGTATTTTAAAGTCAATCCTGAATGACACAGGCAACCAGTGTAGTGACATCAAAACTGGAGAAATGTGTTCGGATTTTCTTTTCCCAGTTAGGATTCTAGCAGCTGCATTCTGCACTCGTTGCAAATGATTTATGTCTTTTTTGGGTAGTCCTGAGAGGAGTGCGTTACAGTAATCTAGTCGACTGAAAACAAAAGCGTGAATTAATTTCTCAGCATCTTTCAATGATATAAGAGGTCTAACTTTAGCTATGTTTCTTAAATGAAAAATGCTGTCCTAGTGGTCTGATGAATATGCGATTTAAAATTCAGATTACAGTCAACGGTTACCCCTAAATTTTTTACTTCCGTCTTAACTTTTAATCCTAGTGCATTAAGTTTATTTCGCTGAATCCATTATTGCCAATTACCAAAATTTCAGTTTTCTCTTTATTTAGTTTGAGAAAATTACTATTCATCCATTCAGAAATACCAGTAAGACATTCTGTTAGTGAATTGAGAGAGTCGGAGTCATCAGGTGCTATTGATAAGTACAGCTGTGTGTCATCAGCATAGCTGTGGTAGCTCACATTGTAACCTGAGATAATCTGACCTAACGGAAGCATGTAGATTGAGAATAACAGCGGACCCAGGATAGAGCCTTGTGGAACACCATATCGGATATCATGTGTCTTTGAGATTTGATTACCACAACTCACAAAGAATTTTCTCCCTGCCAGGTAGGATTCAAACCAATTTAAGACACTGCCAGAGAGGCCCACCCATTGACTAAGGCGATTTCTAAGAATATTATGATCAATGGTGTCAAATGCAGCACTCAGATCTAAGAGGATGAGAACAGATAAATGGCCTCTGTCTGCATTTACCCGCAAGTCATTTACTACTTTAACGAGTGCAGTTTCTGTACTGTGATTTGTTCTGAAGCCTGACTGAAAAGTATCAAGAATAGCATGTTTATTGAGGTGGTCATTTAACTGCATAATGACTGCCTTCTCTAAAATTTTACTTAAGAAGGGCAGGTTAGAAATGGGTCTAAAATTTTCAAAGGCAGAGGGGTCAAGATTATGTTTCTTAAGAAGGGGTTTAACTACAGCAGTCTTAAGACAGTCTGGAAAGACCCCCGTATCTAATGACGAATTTACTATGTCCAGAATATTGTCAATTAGAACGCCTGATATTTCTTTGAAAAACCTGGTTGGTATTGGGTCAAGGACGCAGGTGGAGGATTTCAGTTGAGAGATTATACTATGTGGGCGGCACGGTGGTGCAGCGGTAGCGCTGCTGCCTCGCAGTTAGGAGACCCGGGTTCGCTTCCCGGGTCCTCCCTGCGTGGAGTTTGCATGTTCTCCCGTGTCTGCGTGGGTTTCCTCCGGCGCTCCGGTTTCCTCCCACAATCCAAAGACATGCAGGTTAGGTGGATTGGCGATTCTAAATTGGCCCTAGTGTGTGCTTGGTGTGTGGGTGTGTTAGTGTGTGTCCTGCGGTGGGTTGGCACCCTGCCCAGGATTGGTTCCTGCCTTGTGCCCTGTGTTGGCTGGGATTGGCTCCAGCAGACCCCCGTGACCCTGTATTCGGATTCAGCGGGTTAGTAAATGGATGGGATGGATTATACTATGTAATTCAGGTAAATCTATCCTGGTGAAAGCATTTAATTTGTTTATAACGGAGTACCGGGGCTTTGGAGGTTCTGCAGTGTTCGGGAGATATACTATGTTATCTCTAATATCATTAATTTTTTGAGTGAAAAATACAGCAATGTTCTCACAGGTTTCACTGGAAGTATTCTGGGGGCATTCCTTTGTGTTCCCTGGGTTTAACAGACGGTCAATTGTTGAAAATAAGACTCTGGGATTACTAGCATTGTTATTTATAATATTAGAGAAATAGCAGGCCTCTCAAGACGGACAGTGTTATTGTATTCTGTTATTTTAACTTTTAATATTTCATAGTGGATAGTTAGTTTAGTTTTCCTCCATTTACGCTCAGCTCTACGACATGTTCTTTTAAATCAGACACTCTTTGGGTCTTCCATGGAATAACAGTACTAGAGGATTTTTTAACTGTCTTTTCAGGTGCAACTATGTCAACAGCAGTTCTTACTTTAGAGTTAAAGTTTTCCACTTTACTATTTACATTATCCTCGCTATTATAGCTGGCATTATAAACGGACTGATTGCTTAGAATAGTTGTAAGCTTTAAAGCTGCTGATGAGTCAAAGAAGCGTTTTTTAACAAAATGCTTCTCATGAGCGTTTTCTATCTTTATTTCTATATTAAATAGTAGAAGGAAATGGTCTGATAGACCGATATCAGTGACCTGCTTTATATCAACTTTAAGTCCTTTAGTAATCACTAAGTCTAACGTATGACCTGCTTTATGTGTAGGCTGATTTACGAGCTGCCTCAAATCAAAAGAGTCCAGGAGGTTCATGAATTCCTTTACCTTTTGGTCACACTGATTGTCGACATGAAAGTTAAAGTCGCCGACTATTAAGAGTGCATCATAG
This sequence comes from Polypterus senegalus, assembly GCF_016835505.1. Lineage (NCBI taxonomy): Eukaryota > Metazoa > Chordata > Cladistia > Polypteriformes > Polypteridae > Polypterus > Polypterus senegalus. The sequence continues at coordinate 136,826,064 of NC_053155.1, read as the reverse complement.
TTTGTAACTAAAATTGACATTAAGTCAGAGAATTCCTCAAGGAAAGACGCGTTATATTTAGGAGGTCTATACACGGATAATACGAGAACGTGAGAATCTCCATGAATAACAACGGCGAGATACTCAAAGGACTTAAATTTACCAAAACTAACATCTTTACATTTTAATCGGCTCGAGTAAATGTTTGCCAAACCGCCCCCCCCTTTTCCCTGGCGGTCGGCACGAGTAAAACTGTAATCCGGAGGCAGATTCGATTAAAACTGCCGCCCCATTGGAATTAAGCCATGTTTCATTTAGCGCAATAAAATCAATGTTTCTATCACTAATAAGATCGTTTATAAAAAATGTCTTGTTAGTTAAAGCTCTAACATTTAATAGTGCCATATTTAATGTTTCTGAAGGGCAGAGCTGAATTTTATGCGTGTTATCAGTAATCGGAACAAAAATTAAGTTATTTTTGTTAACGCCGCTCTGTGTGTACTTTTTATGTAATCTACAATCCGTTTTTATAGTCTTAATGCAGTGTTGATCTGAAGTAGTAATTTCAATTAAATTATTGGTGTTTTTGCCGCACTGCCTATGTTTTTACGTGCGTTAAGATTTGTTATTAGATTATTAATGATGTGCACTTTAACGGAAGACTCTGTTAAGCCATTATGTCCTATCAAACCAGTAGCATTACGTAAGGGGTTAGCAGTAGAAGTAGACAGTCAAGATAGACGAATTACCTTAGCGATGTTTTCGGAGAGGACCCGGGCGCCAAATCTATTCGGATGCAGTCCATCCCGCTTGAAGAAGCACGGCCTTTCCCAAAAAAAATCCCAGTTGTCTATAAACCCGATGTCTTGATTCTCGCAGAAGCCTCTCAGCCAGTTGTTTAAACCCAGCAGACGACTGTAGTATTCATGCGATCGCCTGACGAGAGGTAGTGGACCCGAGATGAAGATTTTTGCGGATGGGGTCCTCTCCTTCGTGTCTTCAACTAGTGCTGCGAAGTCAGCCTTGAGAACCTCTGACTCTCGGTGCCTTATGTCGTTTACGCCGGCATGTAGAATGATGGATCCAATTGCCCTCTTGTGCTTCTGGTAGAAGGTCGGCGCGCCTCATCACATCTCGAACTCGAGCACCGGGAAAACAAGAAACAAAGGATTTTTGATTAGGGCACGTGATATTCAGGTTTCGTACAATGGAATCACCTACCACGATTATATCACCCGGGGTTGAAGGCAGACTGGGGACGCGGAGAAGGTCGAATCGATTCTGGATTTGAATGCTCGCCTGTGCCGCTGGAGGTGTTCTAGCCTTGAACCCCCGCCTGCAAAGCTGAAACCCGTCGAGGTCTTCATCAGCGTTGTTCCTACGAGGCGCGGGGGTGAAGCTTACTTGCCCTTGGACTTGAGCGGCACGAGGTGGGGTTGATGTTACGCCGCTTCGTTGTTTGGTGTGGTTTGTCCAGCAGCCGAAGTCTTCAAGTCTCTGAGGTACCTTCGTCTAGACAGGAGTTTCTGAATCTGTTTGTCGAGTGCCTGGAGTTCCTCGACAACGATGGCAACGCGATTCATCTCACTGTCGGCCATTGTCTGCTTCTACTTCCGCTTCCGCTTCGTCACCTAGGAAAGAAAGAGAGAAAGTTAGTTAGACTTGGAGTTGGACAAAGTGAGTCATAACTGGAACCTACTTATGTACATATATACGTAATTGAGTGCTTGCCCATATAAAGCGGCAAAAGAAACACTCTGCCGCTAAATATTCGCAGGTGAAGGACTGTGCTTATGCAGACGAAGATGAGATGGTTAGGGTGGTGTTTGGCACAAACTCACCGAAACTGCAAGAGAAACTTTTAAGTGCCGTGTCTTAGCTAACATTAAATAAAGCCGTGGACATCGCATGAGATAGCACAAGCACAGCTGAGAAACTTCGATGCCTGTACTCCAAGCAGCTCACGTAAACTGACTGTGAACGCAGTATGCAGACAAAAAGCAACAGCTCCAAAGAGCGCTGAACAAAAAAACACAATTGTGAAGGCAGCAAAAGAATATGAAACGAGTGACGCATACAAGCATATTTATAAGTGCAGCTACTGCAAAAACAAAGCACACTGTGAAAAAAGTCAATGTCCAGCTAAAGGAAGACGGTATATATATACCCTGATCTACATACTGTCAAATAAACGAACCGCACGCCGTGGCGCAACGCAAGAGGCTTCGCCTCTAGCGCTAACGTTCGATTCCCAAGAGGGGATGCAGTGAGTGTGTACGCCTGATGAGCCCAGAATTAGGGCGAAACACGTGTCACGTATTCTTTGCATTACTGGACAGTAAAACTATTTCAACCATTCTATGATCTGCTTCTCGCAACTGAAAGAGGGCACCGTGGCGGATGTTAGCCGACTTGCTGACCAACCACAAGCATTACCTGGTAGTTAACCACCCATACAGTCAGATTGTGATTCAGACTACGAATGGCTTAAATGTAATTACCCTGATCTACATCCTGTCAAATAAACGAACCACACACCATGGCGCAACACAAGAGGCTTTGTCTCTAGCACTGACGTCCGAGGTTTGATTCCTGAGAGGGGGTGCAGTGAGTGTGTATGCCTGATGAGCCCAGAATTAGGGCGAAACACGTGTCGCGTACTCTTTGCAGTAAAACTATTTAAATATATATATATATATATATATATATATATATATATATATATATATATATATATATATATATATACACACACATATATATGTGTGTATATGTATGTATGTAGATATGTATATATATTGTGGCACCTGGCCGGGACGCCCAGGAGGATCAGAGGAGGGCTTGTACCTCCTCCAGACTGCGAGGGGGCATCCGTCCTGGTTACGCTGGTGGCCTCGGGTAGGGAGCATGGAAGCCCAGCCCTGCAGGGGCCCATGGCCACCGCCAGGCGGCGCCCCACTTCCAGACCATCATCTGCCACATCCGGCCGAGGCAGGAGCCTGGCCGGGATGCCCAGGAGGACCGGAGGAGGGCCTGTACCTCCACCAGACCACAAGGGGGTGCCCGCCCTGGTTACGTTGGTGGCCTCGGGTAGGGGGCATGGAAGTCCAGCCCTGTAGGGGCCCGTGGCCACCCCCAGGCGGCGCCCCGCTGCCTGAACAGCCCTGGAGCCCAGCACTTCCGCCACACCAGGAAGTGCTGGGGAAGACGACAGGGGACACCCGGACGGCTTCTGGGTGCGTAGCCGGCACTTCCACCACACAAGGGCGTGTCTGTGGAGGAGTGCCGGGAAGCAGGTGGAGCCCATCCGGGTTCCCATAAATAGCGCCACAGCAGTCGTGCGCGAGAGTCGGGAGGAAGGAAGACGAAGCTGGCGAAAGGACAGGAGGCGGCCAGAAAAGGACTGTGTGGCCTGGACTTTGGGAGATCGGTGCTGGAGGCACTGGGGGTGATTGCACGGTAGAGACTTGTAAATATTAGTGTAAATAAACGGTGTGTGGTGAAATTAAGATGTCCGTCTGTCTGTGTCCGGGCCAGCGTTCACAATATATATATGTATATATGTGGATGTATTTGTGTATATATGTATGTGTATATATGTATATACTGTATGTATGTGTATATATATATATGTGTATATGTATATATGTAGATATGCATATGTATATGTGTATATGTATATATACAGTGTGTTTACATATGTGTGTATGTATATATATATGTATGTGTGTATATATATATATATATATATATGTGTATATGTATATATGTAGATATGTATGTATATGTATATATGTATATATATGTTTATATGTGTGTGTGTGTGTGTGTATATATATATATATGATAGCAACACTCATAACAGTGACAAAACAATTACATTGACAATCATGTTATGTTATTTTTAAAATGTTTCCTTTTCTTTTTCATTACTTCTTCAACACACTACTTCTCCCCTGTGAAGCGCGGGTATTTTGCTAGTATTTAATAATCCAAAAGTGCAAATAGAAAATTAGTGAATGAAATACTTGTAATTGAAGGCAGGAATGGGCTGGCATCCTGGTCAAGATGGAAAAGGGACTGTTACCTGGCTGGGAGGAAAGTGCTATGGGAGGACCAGGGGAGACATTGAGTTTTGACATTTTTCTGCCCTGATACACTAGATCCCTAGACTTTGATGCCTACAGGGCATGCTAGGAATCAGAGTCCCAAAGTGCAGCTCTCTTGGTTTCTGGGGGGTGCTGCAAGGAGCTACAATCCCTACATGGGATTTCTGCCTGACCCAGAAGTACTTCCAAAAAACTTGGTCCTAGTACCATAAATACTACCAGGTCTTAGATAAAAGGAGTCGCTCCACCTCACATAGGTGAGCTGGAGTGCATGGAAGAAGGAAAAAGCTCACCTGGGACAAGTGGAGGAGGAAGAGGAGGAAAGAACAGGATTTGCTTCATGTATTATACAGTACTTGTGCAACTGGTTGAAGGTACTGCATTTTATTGTATTAAACACTTTGCATTTGAACCTGTTTATGTGGTTGTGTTTGGGGTTCTGTGGCATCCCTTACAGGTCACAACTTATACATACATCACTGCTACTGTTATTTTAATGTTTGATTTATAATGTTTATATTTGCTTTTTTCCTCTTGACTCTTGTTAAAAAATTAATAGATAATTGCTTTGTTGCAATAGACATCCACTCCCAATGACCTTGCCTTGAATGAAGCATGTCCAGGTAACAGAGGTACATTTGGACAGCCACTTTGTCAAACGGTTTTTTAGAAAAGGCATGACAATGCAATATTAAAATACACTGCTTAAATTTCTGATGAAAAATGTAGCCAAAGCCATTGACACAGTATGATGCATTCAGTAGACATAAACAGATTCTGATGGTTTGAATTGAGAGAGCACGGGCAAACGAAACTGGTTTACTTTTGAGGTTAGATGAATTTTCATCAAAATTGCATTATCTTTTAGTAATTTGATGACAATTTAATTATTGATGCAATGGAAAATTGTAATATTATCCATTGTTAATTTACCAGTTTGGTGACTGAATCATGTATAGTTAAAGCACCTTCATTACTTCTTGTAATTATGCTCAAAATATGATATGTAGGTATTACTGATGACAATTTACTAAATAATTTAAGGTACTTATTACTGTTTTTAAATTAGGTGTGAACATAAAAGATTAATGCATCTTAGATGAATTTTACCCCTATAGCTTATTTACAAGGACTGTGTGAGAGGCATTTAAGTGAAAGGATCTGTTTACTAATCGGGTAATCCAGAGTTCTAATTACCACATTAAATGAAACACTGTCAGCCCGTCAAGCTGAGGTGGAAGTTATATGATCCTAAGTGTTTCAATATGTCATTTCTTTGTCTATTTCAAAATGACATAAGAAATTAAATATTACTAATCAGAATCCTGCTGAATGAGAATGATCTTATTGAAAAAGTTGAATAGGCAATGACAGATCCTACTTTTTAATAATGATGTTAATACTTCCTTTCATCCATTTTTATTTTCACTGCATATACCATAACATAACATATACAGTGGAACCTCGGTTTGCAAGTAACTTGGTTTACGAGTGTTTTGCAAAACAAGCTAAATCCTTCTATATAAAAGCGGTCGGGATTGTCCTTCCGTCCCGTGAGTGTTACACAGGTGCGGAGTTTCACACACACTCTGTCCATTTTGCAATGCACGATGGGATTTGTAGTTTCGTTTTTCCAGGTAACAGATGATTTTCTACTCCACACTGTGCGATATCTTCTTCTTTTTTCTTACTATATAAAAGCGGTCGGGATTTTCCTTCTGTCCCGTGAGTGGAAAGCGTAGCGGTATTCTGCTTATCACAGACTTACTACTTGCGGCTCCCTTGCTTTTGTGCGCGATGCGCTGGAAAAATAGACAAAATTATGTCTTTGGAAATAATTAATGTTGATGGAGTACAAATGCCTCACCGCGTAGTAAATATCAGGGGGGTTCAAAAGGGCGACCTCAGTATAGAAAAAAATTTAAATTTCATCACAAAAATAACAGAAACTACGAGTATTAAAGTAATACCGCTCAAATGCAATATAACCAAATTAATGAGTTTGTATAAAATATCAAATTGATCTACATATTGAATTGCCTTAAGAAGTGGTCAACTTAAAAGTCGGTCGCCTTAAAAGGCGGGTCAGCCTAGTTTTTAATAAATTTTGACTTGATAAACGAGCGATGTCTTGCAATACGAGTAGTATGGATACACTTTGTCTGCTTAGCGTCATGTGATCACAACTGAGCTGATGGTTCTTCTCTCTCTCCTTAGGCCGGAGTTATACTTCACACGACGCGACACATGCTGCAGTGGACGCTCCTGCTACGCAAGCGTTGTAGTGTTCATACTTGCGCGAGTACTTTACGTAAATCTGGAGGAATCCACTAGGTGGTAGTGCAAGATATTATCACGGTGAGAACATGTTCAGCTTCTTTGTGTTGTGAATTGCCTAGAACACTCATTAAATTCCGATGACACCTTACCGCAATATCTCTGAAAATTATGTTTATTGATTAAATCCATCAATCCAGGGATGTGTCCATTCCAGCAAGCATTGGGCACGAGTGAGAACAATCCCTGTACAAGGCCTTAGATCATCGCAAAGTGAATACAAGCACTCGCATACACTAGCGTCATTTTAGCGACACCAAATCCCCAAATCTGCATATCTTTGGAAGGAAACTGGAGAACAGTGTGGAATACAAGCAGGAAATACCAGCAACATAACTCCCTGCGAGATAGCAGTGCTATAACACCACCACCATGACACCCCCATTTGTGTAATTATTGCCCCATGTGTGTAATTATTAACAGTATTCATTATTTAAACTAAATTATATGTAAAAGGTAACATACACACTTTAATGCATTTCATCATGAAAATGGTATCAAGTACAAATATAAAGATTCTAAATGTGTTGGAATATCATACATTTAATTTGTTCTGTGTGGCGATCTATTGCTGCTTGCGGCTGCTGTCAGGTCCATGAAGCTCGTAGCAATTAAACTGGGATGACGTTTACGATGCTCTGCATTAATGATAAAGTAAACTACGAGGTTAAAGTGGACATTTCGAGATTAAAGCCGAAATTTCCACTTTAATCACAAAATACACGTTTTCACCATGTCCTTTATTTTTTTTCTCAGTGGCTCAAATACAGCGCTGTACATTATGTAGCTGCTGTTAAGTTGCAAAAAAAAAAAAAAAAAGATGGCACAAAAGATGGTATGTAAGACTTTAAAAATGTATTGTGTCATTGCGATCGAGAATATGCGACGCTTGAATATAAAAGCACCACAAATGCATCTGTATGTCGGCATTTTGCTTCACCACATCAAAGCATTCATCAAACAGCGAAACACACACATCAATCCCTGTAGAATCTGCATAGAGGCTTTCTGTCACATGTAGATAGTAAACAGAGACACTGACGTCATGTTCCGACTTTTAGCACACTGCGCCCCCCGACTTTTTGCTGGTACTGCAACTCGCGCACGCGTCACACTAATTTCTGAGGACCTGCTCAGAGGACGCGTGAAATGAACGCTGGGAACGCGTGGCAGCCATTATGCGGGCGCTTACGTGTTCTGAGCATGAAGTCTAAATCTGCCCTTATCTCTCGCTCACGCGCGCATCTCTCTCTCGCTTGCGCGAACGTCTCTGTCTCTCTCTCTCTCTCTCACCTTATCTCACTCATGCGCGTCCGTCTCTCGCGTCTCTCTCTCTCTCTCTGTCTCTTCTCTTGAGGGCAATCATCTCCTATTCTCCGTCTGAGTCTGCGTGCCTCACTCATATAGTCAACATCCGTACGAGCGTATACTGTTTACTAAAGCATTGTGACTGTGTGTGTGTGCGCGCGCACGTGTGTGATGTGAAGTGCAAGTCCCCGTCTTGCGCCCCAAAACACGAAGCTGAGTCTCAGTACTTTAACAGCACCAGCTTTATTCAGCTTGAAACAGCAACAGTGCAGTTATTTATTGTAGCGGGATCTTTATAACGTTCCTTGTATCACCCATCGACGGCAGGCGCTTATAGCATATCTGCGATCTTTTTGGATACGCTTATACGGTGAACTACTACAGGGCTGGGAGACTGCGATTGCTTTGGGACGCTCTTCCACGTGTCGTCCCGTTGGGTGGAATCCCACAAAAGTTTGAAACTCACTCAGACCAGCCATGATTCTTTTTATAGGTAAAGTGCAGGTTAATTTGTTTTATGTATTTTTACTTTATATTTTGTACTAGCAAAATGCTTTCATTCAGATTTTTCTGATTAAGGAAGTCAAGGAGATCAGTGGGAGATTTTCCTGCAAAATCATCCATGGCATACATTACAGTCAGTTCTGTTTTTAGCCGAGACAGATCAAAAAGTGCTCCGTGGCTCTTGTGTTAAACTGGAGAAGGCTGCATGAGGGAAATTTTTCTTGTATTCCCGAAACTTCTGGGGAACGAGGAGCGTGACAAACTTCAGTTTTTCGTGGTCTTGAAATCTGGTCTGTGTCTGGCAAATAATATTGTCCAGAATCCTGCCATGAAGTTGCAGGTAGTGCACGCGAGGATCTTGCACTCGGAGCGCCTGCGGTGTGTTAAGTGGCCTCGTAGAGTTCCTCATATCAGCTTCTATCCAATCAATGGGTCTGAATACGGTGACGTTGCCGTACGCCTGCTAGAGAGCCCTACTGACACCAACTCAAAATCTGATTGGTTGAAGCAACAGTTTAATCAACATTTATTTTGTGTTAGAGGACCTGCAAAACGGATTGTGAAGGCTTCTCTGCCTGGCAACAAATTATTAATGGCTGAAATGTGATTGGTTAAATGCTTTAACACGAAAATACATGTCTGGAAGCAGCAGAACCATCGGAAAAGCTATGAAAGGAAGCAGACAGATTATTTGGAATTATTTAATAAGGATTCATGGACAAAATATAATTAGCATTAGTTTGTAATTCAGATATTTTTTAGGACAGCAGAGAAGGCCTTGCAGGCCCTGACGGCCCACCACTCAAGCTCATGGTTAACTCATCAGGTCTTACATCACCGGTCAGCTTTAACACTAGAATTACCAGAGCCTACGAAAAAACTTGTAAATACATCCCACCTTAAATCGCTTCTTAAATCCCTTCACACCTCTCTGCCAGCGTCCTTTGTCCTCTAAATGTGCTGATAAAGAGAAACTAGAAGCAGCCGGCTATTCCATCCCCCCACCAATTTAGAACGTGCACGAACTTCTCCCAGCTCATGCCTTGATTGAGTATCTGGGAGTGAAGTGGAGTTTTAGAGTGGAAATAATAGATCGTTATTTGGAACACACGCATTTCATATGAGTTCCGTTTCTACAGTAATCTGTGTAAACACATTTTTAAAACAGAAAAATTTTTCATATTCTAGTAGTAAATGACAAAATGTAGGCATAAACTATATAATGTATGAAGCCTGAAGTCCAAATATCAAAGAAACATTTTCACAAAAGGTACAAATATAACACAACAATTGCGCTTTTATTCAAAAATATAGCTGCAGAAAAAAAAACCACTTTAACATGTGACATTGACACCAACTTATTATGACCGCCTCTGTGGTGCAATATAATTAGTTACTGACTGGGAATCAAAAGGTTGTGAGTTCGATCCTGCACCACTCTGTTTTGAGAAGTAAACTGCTCTTATTCTTACTATTTTAGAATAAAAGCATGCATTTGATTTCAGTCTGTAACAGCCGGTGTAATTTATGATCCTTGTAAAGGTTAGTTTTTTTTTTTTTTGTTAAATTCACTTTTCATTCTCTCAGTCGCGTTCAGAATCAATCCATACAACCCCATCTGACACGGCTGTTTTCACATAAAGACGCGCTATAGCTCTGCAGTATACCACGATGCATACTAACAAAAAAGGGTTCTGACACACAAACTCTGGCGAAGCTGCCTTCTTCATATCTCACCGTCACTTGATTTTCTTTTTATTCAGTTTTATTGAGTCTTCCTGCCAGTCCCCACATGTTGCTGTATGCTGTTTCTTTTGTACTCCAGGACATGCAGAGGAGAGAATGGTAAAGAGCAGTAACTTCGGCGCTATATGCAATCATCAGATACTCCCCATCTGCCCGTGTCGCTCAAACACAGGAACATATGTTGGTGTAAAAGTATAACAAAAGTGCACTTTTATTCAAGTGCACTTTTTCCATCGCCTTTTCCTGTAAGAAGCAATGTACACACTTCTCTCTATGCTGTGGTTTCTATTACACACCTGAAAGAAAGAGACAATATATGTGAAAATATCATCGCACTAATGCAATATTATTTGAAAACGAACAGCGTCAGATCGGGTGTGAATTTATGCAGGAACTGTAATTTCTCTGATGTGGGATCAGTTCTGTATGGTTGTGGGCACTTGTTCTGTTATAGTTTTACACCAACATATGCATCGTGGTACACTGCAGAGCTATAGCGTGTCTCTATGTGAAAACAGCCGTGTCAGATGGGGTTGTATGGATTGATTCTGAACGCAACTGAGAATATGAAAAGTAAATTAAAAAAAAAAAAAAACAAAGCTAACCTTTACAAGAATCATAAATTGCAGCAGCTGTTACATACTGAAATCAAATGTATGCTTTTATTCTAAAATAGTAAGAATAAGAGCAGTTTACTTCTCAAAACAGAGTGGTGCAGGATCGAACTCGCAACCTTTTGATTCCCTGTCAGTAGCTCATTGTATTGCGCCACGGATGCCGTCATACTAAGTAGGTATCAATGTCACATGTTAAAGCGGCTTTTCTTTCTGCAGCTATATTTTTGAAAAAAAGTGCAATTATTGTGTTATATTTGTACCTTTTGTGAAAATGTTTCTTTGATATTTGGACTTCAGGCTTTAAACATTATATAGTTTATGTCTACTACTAGAATATAAAAAACGTTTCTGTTTTAACAATGCGTTTACACAGATTACTGTAGAAACGGAACAGACATGAAATGCGTGTGTTCCAAACAACGATCTATTATTTCCACTCTAAAACTCCACTTCACTCCCAGAAAATCAATCAAGGCATGAGCTGGGAGAAGTTTGTGCACGGTCTAAATTGGTGGGGGGATGGAATAGCCGGCTGCTTCTAGCTTCTCTTTATCAGCACATTTAGAGGACAAAGGACGCTGGCGGAGAGGTGTGAAGGGATTTAAGAAGCGATTTAAGGTAGGACATATCTACGAGTTTTTTCGTAGGCTCTGGTAATTCTAGTGTTACACTTCAGCTTTACACCTTGCTTTCCTATTGATATGTGTACAAAGGCTTGTTCAGAGGGTTTCCGCAGTAGCTGCACTTATGAATATGCTAACCACAGTCCTTTACCCGCAAATATTTACCTTATATGGGCAGGCACTCAATTACGTGGGAGGCGTGATTATGCGAGACCGAGCTCCAGGCTATGGCCGTATACAGTATATGGACGAAATTAATTTCCAGTTATGACCGTTACGCATAGAATTTCGAAATGAAACCTGCTTAACATTTCTAAGTAAGCTGTAAGGAATGAGCCTGCCAAATTTCAGCCTTCCACCTACACGGGAAGTTAAGAGAATTAGTGATGAGTGAGTCAGTCAGTCAGTGAGGGCTTTGCCTTTTATTAGTATAGATTAATCATTTTTATATGAATAGTTTTGGGTTGTGGAACGAATCATCTGAGTTTCCATTATTTCTTATGGGGAAATTCACTTTGATATATGAGTGCTTTGGATTGCGAGCACGTTTCCGGAACGAATTATGCTCGCAAACCAAGGTTCCACTGTATGTTATTTTCCATGGATATACTATTTTGACATTAACAAAAAATATTGAGCTCATAAATCACATTATAATGAGTTTAAATACAGTTAATTTAAGAACAACCAACATTTGAAAACATCCATCCATCTGTTTTCCTCATCTGCATACCCAGGGCAGGATTGTGGGGAAGCTGGAATCTACCCATGCATTGATTGGGCACAAGGGAGAAACAATCACTGGAGATGGTGCCAGGATGAACCCATACACTCTCACACACCAACTCACCTAATCTACATAGTGTCTGGACTGTGGGAGGAAACAAGAACATCCGGAGGAAACCCACACAGCCATGGGGAGAAGATGCAAACTCCACAAAGGGAGGACCCTGGCTATGAACCTTGGTCTCCTTACTGCAAGTCAGCAGCAATATCACTGCATCAAAATTAGGTTACATTAAGGTATGCTCAAAACCTCACTTTCTATCCAGTTCAAAAAGCTACATGAACAAAAAGTCCATTATGCGACAGTTCCTCATGTATAGTTTTGAAAACTAATACGTTAAAGGAATGGACAAGGAGTTGAAAAAGTAAAAAGAAGTACAAACATTTTCTAAGTTCCAGAAGTCAGAAAATAATACCAGGAGAACAGAAAAAATATAACTTTTCAATGTTACAATATAGCCAGCATTTAATTTGTGCCAGAGCTGACCAGAGGTCAGGTCCTGTACCTCTGATTTTGGGCCCCCTGTGCTCAGGAGCCTCCAGACATGCCCTGGGAGCTCAACATTTTCATAAAATATTTGTTTCTGTTTTTTAAAATGTTCAATTAAATAAAGGTTATTCCACAGATTTTCTTTAAAATTTATGAAAGCAGTGTAATTAACATTATGTTTATCAGTTAGCTGATGTGTAAAAGAAATTTCAACAAACCTAGAAACAACAGAGATGGAAGTAAGTGTGGTAGAAAAAACACTACTTCTCTTTCAGTGAGTGTGGATGTTGACCTCGATGTTGTGAGATAAATAGAACGAGAGTGAGGTGATGTGGATGAAGACGCATCAGACAAGGCGGAGGGGAACAAACACTCCAATATGGATGTTGACAGCTGGACAACTGAAGACTGCAAGATTTTCATGTGAAATCCTCATTTATGTTGTGCAAGTACTCATGTAAACATTACTGGTCTCATGTACTGTATTTATTAAGCCAATTATGTAATTCGACATTGCCAGTGCTGTGCCCAAATTGCAACCCCACTCCACTTCCAAGTAGTCACTATAAGATCTGGCACCTCATCATTTACAAATTAAGCACTGAATAGAATCTACTTTTCTCAATTTTAATAATTTTTTATAGTATTTTACAGAGGTTATGAACTGTTATCATTGTTTACTTGTATTTTTTAATTGGAAGATTTATTTTTTATAATCATTACGATTTGATATATTCTGTTTCCTGCAGTGGGCTGGCGCCCTGCCCGAGGTTTGTTTCCTGCCTTGCACCATGTGTTGGCTCCAGCAGACCTCTGTGACCTTATAGTTAGGATATAGCAGGTTGGATAATGGATGGATGGATATCCTATTTTACCATTATTGAGGCTCTGTTGGTGTGACACAACAGCCCATTGATAGGGTCTTTGAATTCACACATGGTGACGTTACCCACACAATGATTTAAAAACCATCCCTGTTAAGGGGTCTGGTGCTGCTAAGATTCACACCGGACTACCGGTAGGACTGTTTCATTCATTTTCTACAGAACTCTTCTCAGGATTCTCATCTTCACACCATATCATTTCACCTGCTTATGATGTATGGACTGTATAAGGACATTGCCTTGAGTGTTTATTGTTGTGGTTTGTTTGTGTTTATTGTACATTGCCGTAAGGGGACTGGGCTGGGAGTATTTAGCATGTAGTTATATTTTGTTCATTAGTGTTTAATACATTCTTTAATTGTTTGAATTTAGTTTGAATCTCCACCAAAAAAAATTTTAAAAATCACTGTCTTATTGACAGTGTGAATCTTAGTGGCACTGGACCGCTGCAGGGGTAAACTCGGACATACAGTATGCTGGTGGATGAACCTATGGTGTCTTGGATCATGGACTATCTGTCAGGCAGACTGCACTTTGTGAGACTCAAGGACTGTGTCACTGATACAGGTGTGAGCAATACTGGCATACCACAAGGAACAATCCTGTCTCACTCTGAACACCCCCGACTACAAATATAACACCTGATCATGTCACTTGCAAAAACTCTCAGATGATTCTGCACTTATGGGGTGTTTAGATAAAGGGGATGAGGCAGAGAAAATTGTCTGCATCTTAACATCAGTTAAACCAAGAAACTGTTTATTGACTTTTGTCGTACCAAAGAGCCTCTATCTCTGGTCATTACTCATGGAGTTGATGTAGTCCACTCTCACCTTCGAGTACTGCACCTTCCACCCATCCTTCTACTGTCACTGTCCTGCTCCACTGACAGACTGAGGAGATCGTTCCTCCCCCACACTATGCGACTCTTCAATTCCACCTGGGGGGGTAAACGTTAACATTATACAAAGTTAGTGTCTGTTTTACCTGCATTTTTATCACTCTTTAATTTAATTTTTTTTTTTATCAGTATGCTGCTGCTGGAGTATGTGAATTTCTCCTTGGGATTAATAAAGTATCTGTCTATCTATCTATCTAGTGGTGGTCCACTCCAATGAGTTCTTGGAGATCCACATTAATGACAGGTTGGTCTCGGAACTATATAAGAAAGGGCAGAATTGGCTTTTTTTCTTTAGGAGAAAACATTCTTTTAACATGGGAAGTGACATTCTTCACATCTTCTACAACTCTGTGACTGCCAGTGTGATAGCCAATTTTCCATGCTGTGGTGTAGTGTGCTGGTAACATCACTTCAAAACAGGCTCACAGAGTTCAACAAGCTAATTAAAAGGGCAAGCTCAGTAAATGAACACACTTTGGACACCCTGCAGGTCATAGCAAAGAGAGACTTCAAATAAAACTGAGTGCCATTTTGAACAATGCTACACATGCTCTCTCTGACACACAAACACAAGTACTTTCAGCCAACGAACTATTCAGCAGAAGTGTGTCAAGAAAGGCCACTGGGCCTCCTTTATACCAACAACAATATGTCTGCATAATGCCTCACTGGGACTGGGACTGCCAAGTCAGAACTTTTCTTTTTTTTTTTAAATTTTCTTCTTTATTAGTCATTCTGGTCTGTGTTCAGACTATAGTTTGTGTGTATATATATTGTCACACACATGTCCTTGGGGGACTGCTTAATTGCTTGTCGAATGGTAATTCCACCCCAAGTTGAGAGCTTAAACTGTTGCTTAATGCTTCCTCTGTCTTCAACAGATCTGACAATCAGCAATGACATCATTTCTGGGTTCACTCCCATCTTGGGGCAGTTTGATTTTTGTGTCTGGAAAGACATTTCTTTTTTGTTACATCTTTTTTTTCTTCAAATGTACCTGGTTTGCCTTATAGCGTACCAACAATTTATGATATATGGTTTTTCTTGTTTTCACAATATCTGTTCTATCTATCAGTCTATCTGTCTATTGTAAACATAAACAAAACAAGATGAAAAGAGTTGGTGTGCCGAAGCAATCCCTGTATACTGAAATTGGAAAAAGGAAAAAATAGAAATACATGCAAAAAGTATTCTCTCAGCATGAGTCAAAAACGTGGCTGCACACAGAAAGAGGGTGGGTTCAACTGACTTGACTAGATGTAATGTCATGAGAGTGCGGCCATCAATCATTCTTTCTGCAACAGGAAAACAAAGAGAAGTGTTAACTGACAGTGTCAACACTTGGCTAGGAGTAGAATTACAGTCAGCTAAGCTTTGGAGTTGTTTCCCATATGCACGTGTGTGACTCTATCTATCTATCTATCTATCTATCTATCTATCTATCTATCTATCTATCTATCTATCTATCTAAAGGGCTTCTGTAAAAAGCCAAAATCCCTTGGGAACAAATAAAGTTCTATCTGTCTATATGTGCTTCCCTTTTTCTTCACTACAACTGCAGTTAATATTCGCCATGTGATGTTCTCAGAAAGTTTGACTGAACAGCTTTTGATCCTGTGTCACTTTTGCCAAATGATTTTATCTTCTGGTCTATGCATTCATTCCAATATGACTTGCAATATTACCATTGTCAGGATAATCAAAAATGTGGATCAAAAATAAAAATGAAAAAATCCAACAAAGAGCGGTACGGTGGCACAGTGGGTAGCACTGCTGCCTCGCAGTTCCCCCCATGTCTGCATGGGTTTCCTCCGGGTGCTCCAGTTTCCTCCCACAGTCCAAAGACATGCAGGTTAGGTGCATTGGCAATCCTAAATTGTCCCTAGTGTGTGCTTGGTGTGGGTGTGGGTGTGCGCGTGTGTATGTGTGCCCTGTGGTGGGCTGGCACCCTGCGTTTCCTGCCTTGCCCACTGTGTTGGCTGGGATTGGCTCCAGCAGACCCCTGTGACCCTGTAGTTAGGATATAGCGGGTTGGATAATGGATGGATGGAAATCCAACAAAAGATATACAAAAATCTTTTATGATGCCCCTTCCATAACTAAATCACTAATATATAAATAAATTTGAAGGAGTTGTATCCAACTCCTTCACTTGGACACCCAGATTACCATGCTGTCATCTTAAACACCAGATAACTACTAATGAAGTTGTGAACAAAAGACCAATCAAAAAAGCAACACACATCAGATCTGGCAATAACACACATTGTTGCATTTAGATCACAATTATATTTATACTTTTATATTACAACAGGCAATATGCTACAATATTAGACAAAATTTGTCCAAAAGCAACCTTTACATTTAAAAACCCAGATTCAGAGAATCCATCCATCCAACCATCTATTATCCAACCCGCTATATCCTAATTACAGGGTCACGAGGGTCTGCCAGAGCCAGTCCCAGCCAACACAGGGTGCAAGGCATGAAACAAACCCTGGGCAGAGTGCCAGCCCACCGAAAGATTCAGAGAATTTGAGTTTTAAATAATTTATGAGATATCTCTTTTTCTTCAAGTTAGGAACCCTCCAATTGAATAAGATATAGAAAGGTGTGAGCAATATAATGTAAGATGATTTATGGCATAACCTTATGCCTTACTGTATGCTAATAAAGTATTGGGAAGTAATTATAAATCAAACATAATCTGTCGGAAAAGCAAACATTTTTTTCTGATAGTGGTCAGAGAGTTGAGCAGTCCCAAAACATGTGGGAATGCCTGTGTCTATATCAAATAAAAAATGTTTTAAGCATCTTGGAACTCAATTTCTTTGTGTGTGTGTGTGTTTGTTTTGCTGTGTGCTAAGTCTGTGGACACAGTAAATGAAAATAAAATTAATTATTTTGAAGCAAATTGTATTAGTCGATTCTACTTTACAGAGATAATGATTTTATGTTCTTCTTCCATGCATTTGTGCCCAAACAGCAGCACAGCTGGGGAGGAAGAATGCATATTTTTTATTTTTCCTTTTCAGTTAGCATAATAAATTTTTAGTTTGAAATATTTTACTGCTAAAACATTAATTATGTAATAGGCAAAGTGTAGATTTTTGTTTTCCGTAAATGTTATTAGGAACACCTGTACACCTACTCATCCATGCAATTATCTAATCAGCCAATCATGTGGTAGCAGCGCAAAGCATAAAACCATGCAGATACAGGTCAGTTAATATTCACATGAAACATCAGAATGGGGAAAAAATTGGATCTCTGTGATTGCATGATTGTTGATGCCAAATGGGCCGCTTTAAGTATTTCTGTAACTGTTGATCTCCTGGGATTTTTACTCACAAAAAAAGGAAAATCCAGTAAGTGGCAGTACACCTTGTTAACAAAAGAGGCCAGAGGAGAATTGCCAGACTGGTTTGAACTGACAGAAAGGCTACGGTAGCTCAGATAACCACACTGTACAACTGTGGTTGTGTAGAAAAGCATCTCCGCATGCACAACACGTTGAACCTTGAGGTAGATGGGGTACAACAGCAGAAGACACATTGGCCTCCTCTCCTGTCAGCCAAGAAGAAATAACTAAGGCTGCAGTGGGCACAGGCTCACTTAAACTGGACAGTTGAAGACTGGAATAATGAAGCCTGGTCTGATGAATCTCAAATTCAGCTGAGGACCACAGATGCTGAGTTCAGAAATTGGTGCCAACAGCCTGAATCCAAGCATAACCTTGTTTCCAGGCTGATAGTGGTGGTGGTGTAATGGTGTGGCAAATGTTTTCTTGGCACACTTTATGCCTGTTAATACCAGTCAATCATCGCTTCAATGCCATTGCTTGTGGCAATATTGTTGCTGATCATGTACACCTCTTCACAGCCACAATTTACCCATGTTCTAATGGCTAATTCCATCATGATAATGCACCATGTCACAAAATAAAAGTCGGCTTAAACTGCTTTCATGAACATGTCTATGAGTTCAGTTTTCTTCAGAGACCTTCATAGTATGAGACTTGCCCAGACACCACCAGTCGGAGATCACATCTTTATAAAAGTCACAAGTTTATTTAACATCAAATAAACACAGTCCCAAACACGACACAAAGCACACAGCAATAATCAACCACAATGAACTCAATCCTTCGCCGCCAATCTCATCCTTCGAGCTTTGTCCTGCTCCCACTCCCGACTCTAGCTCCCAGATTGCTGGGAGGCAGCGCCTCACTCTTACTCTCTCTTTCTTTCTTTCCTAGGTTATGAAGCGGAAACGGAAGTACAAGCACACAATGGCCGACAGTGAGACGAATCGTGTTGCCGTCATCGTCGAAGAACTCCAGGCACTAGACAAGCAGATTCAGAAACTCCTGTCCAGAAGAAGGTACCTCAGAGGTTTGAAGGCTCGGCTGCAGGATAAACCATCCTCGACATCTGATGTCGATGCAACATTAACCCCACCTCGTGCCGCCCAATTTCAAGGACAAGTAAGCTTCACCCCCGCGCCTCGAAGGAGCGACGACCTTGGTGTATTTCAGACATGCAGGTGGGGGTTCAAGGCTAGAACCCCTCCATCGTCACAGGCAAGCATCCCAATCCAGAACCGGTTTGACCCTCTCCGCGTCCCCAGTTTGCCTTCAACCCCGGGTGATATAATCGTGGTAGGTGATTCGATAGTACGAAACCTTAATATCACATGCCCTAATCAAAAATCTTTTGTTTCTTGTTTTCCCGGTGCTCGAGTCCGAGACGTGATGAGATGGGCGCCGACCATCTTCGAGAAACACAAGAGGGCAGTTGGATCCATCATTTTACACGCCGGCGTAAATGACATAAGGCACCGACAGTCTGAGATTCTCAAGGCTGACTTCGCAGCACTAATTAAAGACACGAAGGAGAGGACCCCATCGGCAAAAATTTTCATCTCGGGTCCACTACCTCTCGTCAGACGATCAAATGAATACTATAGTCGTCTGCTGGGATTAAACAACTGGCTGAAAGGCTTCTGCGAGACTCAAGACATCGGGCTCATCGATAATTGGGACCTTTTTTGGGAAAGACTGCATTTCTTCAAGCGGGATGGCTTGCACCCGAATAGATTCGGCGCCTGGGTCCTCTCCGAAAACATAGTTAAGATAATTTGTCTATCTTGACTGTCTGTTTCTACTTTAAACTCCCTCCGTAATACTACTGCTTTGCTAGGACATAATGGCTTAATAAAGTCTTCTGTAAAAGTGCAAAACATTAATACTTTAATAACCAGTCTTAATGCACGTAAAAATCTAGGCAGTGCGGCATAAACACCAATAATTTAGTTGCAATTACTACTTTAGATCAACAATGCATTAAAACTATAAAAACAGATTGTAGATTACATAAAAAATACACACAGAGCGGCGCTAACAAAAATAATTTAGTTTCTGTTCCAATAACTAATAACGCATAGAATTCAGCTCTGCCCCCCCGAAACATTAAATATGGTGCTATTAAATGTTAGAGCTTTAACTAACAAGACGTTTTTTTATCAATGATCTTATTAGTGATACAAACATTGATTTTATTGCACTAAATGAAACGTGGCTCAGCTTAGACGGCGCAGCTGTTTTAATCGAATCTGTGCCTCCGGATTACAGTTTTACTCGTGCAGACCACCAGGGAAAAAAGGGCGGAGGCTTGGCAAACATTTACTCGAGCCGGTTAAAATGTAAAGATGTAAGTTTTGGTAAATTTAAATCCTTTGAGTATCTCGCCGTTGTTATTCATGGAGATTCTCAAGTTCTAGTTTATCCGTGTATAGACCTCCTAAATTTACGCGTCTTTCTTGAGGAATTCTCTGACTTAATGTCAATTTTAATTACAATTATGACACACTCTTAATAGTGGCGACTTTAACTTTCATATCGATAATCAGTGTGACCTAAAAGTAAAAGAATTTATGAACCTCCTAGACTCTTTTGATTTGAGACAGCTCGTTAATCAACCTACGCATAAAGCAGGTCATACGTTAGACTTAATTATCACCAAAGGACTAAAGTTGATATAAAGCAGATCATTGATATTGGTCTATCAGACCATTTCTTCTACTATTTAATATAGAAATAATGATAGAAAACATTCATGAGAAGCATATTGCTAAAAAACGCTTCTTTGACTCAGCAGCAGCTTTAAAACTTACAAACATTCTAAGCAATCAGTCCGTTTATAGTGCCAGCTATAATAGCGAGGATAATGTAAATAGTAAAGTGGAAAACTTTAATTCTAAAGTCAGAGCTGCTGTTGACATAGTTGCACCTGAAAAGACAGTTAAAAAATCTTCTAGCATTGGTATACCATGGAAGACCCAAAGAGTGTCTGATTTAAAAGAACATGTCGTAGAGCTGAGCGTAAATGGAGGAAAACTAAACTAACTATCCATTATGAGATATTGAAGGTTAAAATAACAGAATACAATAACACAGTCCGTCTTGAGAGGCTGCTATTTCTCTAAGATTATAAATAACAATGCTAGTAATCCCAGAGTCTTATTTTCTACAATTGATCGTCTGCTAAACCCAGGTAACACAAAGGAATGCCCCATAATACTTCCAGTGAAACCTGTGAGAACATTGCTGTATTTTTCAATCAAAAATTAATGATATTAGAAATAACATAGTATATCTCCCCAACACTGGAACCTCCTAAGCCCCAGTACTCCGTTATAAACAAATTAAATCTTTCACCAGGATAGATTTACCTGATTTACATAGAATAATCTCTCAAATGAAACCCTCCACCTGCGTCCTTGACCCAATACCAACAAGGTTTTTCAAAGAAGTATCAGGCGCTAATTGATAATATTCTTGACATAGTAAATTCGTCATTAGATACGGGGGTTTTCCCAGACTGTCTTAAGACTGCTGTAGTTAAACCCCTACTCAAGAAAAATAATCTTGACCCCTCTGCTTTGAAAATTTTAGACCCATCTCTAACCTGCCCTTCTTAAGTAAAATTCTAGAGAAGGCAGTCATTATGCAGTTAAATGACCACCTCAATAAACATGCTATTCTTGATAAATTTCAGTCAGGTTTTAGAACAAATCACAGCACAGAAACTGCACTCGTTAAAGTAGTAAATGACTTGCGGGTAAATGCAGACAGAGGCCATTTATCTGTTCTCATCCTCTTAGATCGCTGCATTTGACACCATTGATCACAATATTCTTAGAAATCGCCTTAGTCAATGGGTGGGCCTCTCTGGCAGTGTCTTAAATTGGTTTGAATCCTACCTGGCAGGGAGAAATCTCTTTGTTAGGTGTGGTAATACAACTCAAAGACACATGATATCTATATGGTGTTCCACAAGGCTCTATCCTGGGTCCGCTGCTCTTCTCAATCTACATGCTTCCGTTAGGTCAGATTATCTCAGGTTACAACGTGAGCTACCACAGCTATGCTGATGACACACAGCTGTACTTATCAATAGCACCTGATGACACTGACTCTCTCGATTCACTAACACAATGTCTTACTGGTATTTCTGAATGGATGAATAGTAATTTTCTCAAACTAAATAAAGAGAAAACTGAAATTTTAGTGATTGGCAATAATGGATTCAATGAGGTTATCAGAAATAAACTTGATGCATTAGGATTAAAGTTAAGACGGAAGTAAAAACTTAGGGTAACTGTTGACTGTAATCTGAATTTTAAATCACATATTCATCAGACCACTAGGACAGCATTTTTTCACTTAAGAAACATAGCAAAAGTTAGACCTCTTATATCATTGAAAGATGCTGAGAAATTAATTCACGCTTTTGTTTTCAGTCGACTAGATTACTGTAACACACTCCTCTCAGGACTACCCAAAAAAGACATAAATCATTTGCAACGAGTGCAGAATGCAGCTGCTAGAATCCTAACTAGGAAAAGAAAATCCGAACACATTTCTCCAGTTTTGATGTCACTACACTGGTTACCTGTGTCATTCAGGATTGACTTTAAAATTCTGCTTATGGTTTATAAAGCCTTAAATAATCTCGCTCCATCTTATATATCGGAATGTCTGACACCCTATATTCCAAATCGTAACCTTAGATCTCAAATGAGTGTCTCCTTAGAATTCCAAAAGCTAAACTTAAAAGAAGTGGTGAGGCGGCCTTCTGCTGCTATGCACCTAAAATCTGGAATAGCCTGCCAATAGGAATTCGCCAGGCTGATACAGTAGAGCACTTTAAAACACTGCTGAAAACACATTACTTTAACATGGCCTTTTATAACTTCACTTTAACTTAATCCTGATACTCTGTATGTTCAATTCATCATAATAACTATTCATGGTGGCTCTAAAATCCGTACTGACCCCTACTCTCTCTGTTTCTTTTTCCGGTTTCTCTGTAGTGGCGGCCTGCGCCACCACCACCTACTCAAAGCATCATGATGCCCAACATTGATGGACTAAAAGCCAGAAGTCACGTGATCATCATCATCATCATCAAGTCCTTCCGTGAAACCATAAATACAAAGAGGACTGTTTGATTTATGTTAGGTAGATTGCCCAGAGGGTACTGGGCGGTCTCATGGCCTGGAATCCCTGCAGATTTTATTTTTTCTCCAGCCGTCTGGAGTTTTTTTGTTTTTTCTGTCCCCCCTGGCCATTGGACCTTACTCTTATTCTATGTTAATTAATGTTGACTTGTTTTATTTTCTTACTGTGTCTCTTATTTTTCTATTCTTCATTATGTAAAGCACTTTGAGCTACATTCTTCTGTATGAAAATGTGCTATATAAATAAATGTTGTTGTTGTTGTTGTTTTATTCCCGCCCGGATGTGCTCCAGGTGGCTGATGACGATCTTCTGGCAGCCACGGGTCCAAACAGTTCAGAACCTTTATTCTCCTTTCCCGTGGTCCTCTCCTGCTCCAGGGCGGTTGCCCCCTTGTGGCCCGGAAGCTGTTCTTATGACCTTCCAGTCCATTTAGGCATCCCTGCTGGGTCAGAACCCCAGTCGTCTGTGACAACAGTCACCAGCTCTAAATCCAATAGAACACCTTTTGTTTGTGGTAAAACAGGAGACTCACAGCATGACTGTGCAGCTGACAAATCTGCAGAAATTGTGTTATGCAGTCATGTCAACATGGACAAGGAATGTTTCCAACATCTTGTGAAATCCATGGCATAAAGAAGTGATTCTGATTTGACAACAAAAGGAGGTCCGACCCAGAATTAGTACAGTGTCCCTAATAATTTTTTTTTGATTTGATAAACTTAATTAATCTCTGAAGGGAAATTGTCTTTTCACATGACCTTTGGAGGTCAAAGCACAGGGTCAGCCATTGTTCAACACCCCGGAGCAATTTTCAGGTAAAAGGTCCAACGAAATAGGATCCTTTATGGCAGTAATAGGAATTGAACTCAACCTTCCAGGTACCAGCGCAGACTCTAAGCCACAGAGCCATCACTCAGTGCTCAGTGAGAATAACTTTACTTTTTTTTTTTTTCATCACTCCAGCAGGTTTTGCTTTACAGATGTAATGATTTTGTGTTTTTGTGCACATTGGCTTGTGATATTTTACAGCAAAAAGCATAGATTTAAGAAAACAAATATGTGTCAATTACTTCACATTTTTAAACAGCCTGGTAATAGAACTTGCATGGTAGCAGTCAATCCAACCACACATATTCACTACACCAGAACTCCATACTCATGCACATTATTATTATTACTATTTACTATTACATGTTCACATTCACTATCGCCAAATCAATTTGGCAAATCCAATTAACCTAACACATATCTTTGACATGTGAAAGAAAAATGGAAATACCAGAAGAAAACCGCAAACAGAGAAATCGAGAATGTGTAAATTCCAGACAAACCAGGCTGGATTATTAAACCAGTCCCCTGGAGTTGTAAGGCAGCAAAAGTCTTTACATTGATACATTGGTGCAGAGAGGAGAGGGGTTCTGGATTACAGGGCTGCTTGGAACACACTGGTGTTGTAACGCAACTAATTTCATATGCAATGTGACAAGAAAAGACACCTTGGTTTTCTGTGGTTAGATCTTACCAACATTTATGAGTTCATATCATAAAGCCTGGTTGAGATTGCTCTGCTCAGACACCATGTTCCTAGCAACATCACAGATCTTATTCTAGATTATTAGAACAATATTAGGCTAAGAGTCACTTCTGGTGTCAAGCTGGCACAATCTGGAAAAGGGCCTTATAGCAGGTTATGCCATCTCCATTATCCTTTATACCCTAACCTTAAACATGATCGAAAAATGATTAGAAGTGGAGTGCAGAGGTCATGAGACCAAGTCTGGGGTCTGGAAATGCCTAGTTAGAACCTTCACAGATGATTTCACATGACATGACATCAGTGCCTTGGCGCTAGATGAATCCCCCAAGGCCTAGACAATCCCATATCACAGTCAAAGATGAGCACATAATAATTTCAGTACCTTGGTGGTGAAGAGGTGGCAAGTAGTAAACACATTTTACTTCTCATTATCTAGCACCAGTATTCCATCTATCACTGAGCAGCTACAGTGCATCTGGAAAGTATTCACAGCGCATCACTTTTTCCACATTTTGTTATGTTACAGCCTTATTCCAAAATGGATTAAATTAATTTTTTTCCACAGAATTCTACACACAACATCCCATAATGACAACGTTAAAAATGTTTACTTGACGTTTTTGCAAATTTATTAAAAATAAAACAAAAATCACATGTACATAATTATTCACAGCCTTTGCTCAAAACTTTGTCGATGCACCTTTGACAGCAATTACAGCCTCAAATCTTTTTGAATATGATGCCACAAGCTTGGCACACCTATTCTTGACCAGTTTCGCCCATTCTTCTTTGCAGCACCTCTCAAGCTCCATCAGGTTGGATGTGAAGTGTCGGTGCACAGCCATTTTAAAATCTCTCCAGAGATGTTCAACAGGATTCAAGTCTGGGCTCTGGCTGGGCCACTCAAGGACATTCACAGAGTTGTCCTGAAGCCACTCCTTTAATATCTTGGCTGTGTGCTTAGGGTCATTGTCCTGCTGAAAGATGAACCATCACCCCAGTCTGAGGTCAAGAGCGCTCTGGAACAGGTTTTCATCCAGGATGTGTCTGTACATTGCTGCTGTCATCTTTCCCTTTATCCTGACTAATCTCCCAGTTCCTGCCACTGTTGATGAGCAGTGCCTGGTTTCTTTCCAAAGTGACACCTGGCATTCACACCAAAGAGTTCAATCTTTGTCTCATCACACCAGAGAATTTTGTTTCTCATGGTCTGAGAGTCCTTCAGGTGCTTTTTGGCAAACTCCAGGTGGGCTGCCATGTGCCTTTTACTAAGGAGTGGCTTCCGTCTGGCCACTCTACCATACAGGCCTGTATGGTGGATTGCTGCAGAGATGGTTGTCCTTCTGGAAGAATCTCCTCTCTCCACAGAGGACCTCTGGAGCTCTGACAGAGTGACCATCGGGTTCTTGGTCACCTCCCTGACTAAGGTCCTTCTCCCCCGATCGCTCAGTTTAGATGGCCGGCCAGCTCTAGGAAGAGTCCTGGTGGTTTCAAACTCCTTCCACTTACGGATGATGGAGGCCACTGTGCTCATTGGGACTTTCAAAGCAGCAGAAATTTTTCTGTAACCTTCCCCAGATTTGTGCCTCAAGACAATCCTGTCTCGGAGGTCTACAAACAATTCCTTTGAATACATGTGCTTTCTCAATTTTTTTATTATTAATAAATTTGCAAAAACATCAAGTAAACTTTTTTCACGTTGTCATTATGGGGTGTTGTGTGTAGAATTCTGAGGAAAAAAATGAATTTAATCCATTTTGGAATAAGACTGTAACATAGCAAAATGTGGAAAAAGTGATGCGCTGTGAATACTTTCCGGATGCACTGTGTTAAATAGCTTTGGAGATATTTTTGACTTCAGCTTTGATAAGTCAACTCAGATAGAACGGTGTGGATATATATATATATATATATATATATATATATATATATATATATATATATATATATATATATATATATATATATATATATATGCCAGATCAGATAAATATAGATAGGTTGAATATATATGTTGGTTCAGATATATATATACCCGTTCAGGTAGACTGGTTTGAATATATAAATATACTGCATTTACTGTATATGTCGGCATGTGCATGTGTGAGTGCTTACGTGTAAAAAGAATAAAACTAGACATTAAACTAGAAGTTAATAAAATCGTCTCATATATCCGTTGTATGCTATGCTCAAAAATTACCTTTTACATTTGTTTCCATCAATTATGCACTTACGGTGAGATATTTTCGCATTTTCAAACCCCTCACGAAAGCTGATATTCTCCAGAGACTAAATTCTTTCATAATCTTCTGCCTGCAAGTAAAGAAGGACAGTAAATTCTCTGGATATTTATTAGTCCTTTTTCACACTAACACAGGAGATTGCACTCTTAATCACTAGTGTGTGCATCTGAAGGTGTGTGTGTGTGTGTGGTTGTGCAGTAGGGAGGGGGAGGAGGTGTGGGGTTGGAGAGTTGTGACAGATTGTTGGGCCAGTTTAACTATAAAGAGAGCAAAACACACTTTATCTGTGAAGCAGGGATATTCTGATCACTGTGTATTCCTGATCACTAATTTGTATATAGAAGAAATCATGCAGCTCCAGTTTTCACTCCGCAAAGAGGTTTGTCTTTTCAGCAAAAGGCATTCTTATCCTTCCTGACATACTTTGCCTTTAGACAAATTGCTGCCAAAAAGGAATCACAGAAATCACCATGTGATGTTCTGTCAGTGATAAAATAACATTTCATGGGGTGAAAAAAGGGACGTACAGCAGCTGCGATTAAAGCTTTCTGACAGCTCATCGGCATTAGCTGGGGCAAAATTGGAGGTGGGGGGAGGTGGGGTGAGAGTGTTTTAAGCAAAGAAAAGTGCTTTGAAATGGAGGACATCCACCAAGATGGCTTACAAAATAAAACAAGACTGACAGGCATATGCTTCTTGTATAATGTATGTACAATAATGACAACAATGTTAAACAAATGTTGAAGTGTAACTTAGACACTAAACTAAGGTGGCCACGGCGTACCCAACCATTCTATTGAAATCGATGTAAATATACACAGACTTACATATCCAAATGCTTGTATCTCAACCAATATATATATCTTAACCAAAGTAACCCAACCAATGTATATATCCAAACCAATGTATATGCAGCATATCTAAATTTATGTATCTAAAGCAATGTATATATCTGAATCGATATACAATATATCTGAACAGATGTATCCAAACCAATGTATCTGAACCCATAGATATATCTGAACCAATATGTATATTTATGAACCAATCTTTTTTTTTGGGCCTTATCCATCTCAGTATTTAAATTATTCAGAGAGCTGTAATATCACGAATGTAAATGGTTCTGTATCCTGTCGGAGGAAGAGAAAGCCCATTTAAGAAGCACGTAGTGATTCACACACATAGAGCATATAGAAGATCAAATATAAAACAAGGCATTTAATGTGCTTCTTTAGTTACAGTGGGATTTGAGAAACTAGTTAGTTAAACGATTTTAAGATGAAGTTTATGATGTTCTACTTTAATGACAAAGTAAATTACATGATTAAAGTGGAAATTTTAAGATTAAAGATGACATTTCGTGCTTTTTTTCCCACAGTGTGCCTATTTTTTTTTCTTTTCTCTGTACCCTAATAAGCTTTCATATGACACAGACAGTGGGCTACGACTCGCCTTTTCACAGCAACTTTGATATCTGACAACTTCTTTTTTATTTCGGGTACTGTGCGACTAAACTTGAGGTTTCGAGTCTCTCCGACACTCTAAGTCACTCGATCAACTTCCTTTTGTTGTTTATACCACTTTTTAAACCAACAAATAGTAAGTTTTTCCTTGCTTCCACTTGGTATTCGCTGAAATTTTTCTATTTCCCCCTGTGCTTTTGCCATTGTGTTTTCACAGAAGTCTGAGCTTAAGGGCTATTTATATTGATTTGTATATTCAAAGAGGTGTAATTCTGGGTGGAGACGGGGTGGGACAGCAGGCGCATGCACATGCGTTACTTTTCACGCTGAATGGGATTTATGTAGCAGAAGAACGTGGAAGTTGGCGTTCGCACAGATTTATGCATCTGGAATTTTTTGTGCATATACACATTTCCGCTTTTGTCCGTACACCATGTTATAGTGTGGATTCTACGCACGCTGTTATGCATGAGGCCTCTGGTCTTCTTCTGCAAGCCGTCCAATTTCCTGGTCACTCCTGCTCCTCATTGCTGCTCAGTCGGAGCGACCCATTTCAACCTCCCCTTGACTGTCGGCCACACACTCCTCTCTGGGGTCTCTCTTCTTAGCTGCCTGCCTTCAGTCTCCTGAGCCCACTCTCTTAGCTCGCTCTCACATGCCCGTACTGGTTCCTTCCGCCTTTTGCTCTCTCTTTCTCCCTTTAACCTCCATTTTTTCTTCTCAGTTTTTAATTTCTTCCCCTTCACACTCGCAATTCCCTATTTAAAAAGCAAGGCTGTGGTACAGTTGCAGCAATCAGCAGCTCCCGGAGTCAATTACGGTTGTAGGCGATCCTGCACCTGTGCACTAAGTGCAGGGCTGTCTGCTTCCACATCGTACACGTAACTGCTCTCGCCATGCTACCACGCCTGCACCTGAAGACACGAGTCTGGCGATTATTTATTTAAAATGCCAATCACCCACGGACCTCACGTTACCACAACTTGTCTTTTAATTACTTTAAGATTAAGAAGCAGGGGTGTTTCAGGTTAACCAGCTCTTTCATATTTTCCTTGACCTGTCATATAAAAGCATCCAGCATGGCTAATGTTAAACATCTGATGCAAACTTTTGTCTCTTAAATTACCAAATTCAACATGTCACAAAATATGCAAATAACTGTTTTCCAAAAAACAAGATGTTTCCTTACTTAAATGAGTCAACTTTAAAACCTTGTGCCTGTTTGAAAATTATCAAAAACTGATGACATCTTTTGTAATTATTCTGCCTGCAAAAAATTGAAGAACCAACTAAATCTTGATATAATATTAATCATTACATGTCCTGCTGATTTTGCATAACACTATTTATGGCTGTTTCTTGTTTAATTCTAGCTGCAGTAGAGTTCAGTTTACTTTTACATTTTCCATTAGTCAGGCCCAGACCTAGAGGCCCTGACTTGACCTGAGTCTGCCAAACTTCAAGGGATGATTGCTTTGATGAGGAAGACCTGCATTAACCAATAAGAACAAAAATGCTAATTAAAAATATCAAACTTTTGAACATATGTAAGCTGTATTTTTATGCTTGTTGAGATGTTCACATTGACTGCATGAAAGACGACAACTGGATATATATCATGCTGACTTGTCTAATTCTCAATAAGATTTGCTGTCCTGCTGCTTTCGTGGCGAAAAATTGTCTCCAAGAGGCTTTTTACCTGAAAATGAAGGCTATTAGGACTCAGGATAGGCAAACAGAGTTTTAAAGCTTTATTGCAATAAAACAATAACCCGGACTCAACCCAATTCGGCCAAATCAGATTGAGCCCCGAACAGTTCAGAATTCAAAACTTATATAGTAATTTCTTATCACTCCGACCTCACTCAATTAGCTCATTTGCTGTTTTTCTCTGACTCCCTTCTACACCTGTCCAGCCAAAACCTCGAGTTCTCATGGGAACCATCATTATCTCCTGACTTTCCCTGCAGCTGGTCTCCGGAATTTGTACTGTCTATTGTACATCTTAGTTTCTGTTTTTGCTTATTTTTACTGACCAAGGCCGGTACAGACATTCTCTCTCTTGCATTTATGGACTTTCCTCTCGTCATTTCCTCTTTCTCTGACTTTTAAGCTGGTTTATTTGATATCCAAAGCTAAGCTTTAATTAAAAAGAAATATGGCATATGCCTTTATTTAATCATTTGCTCGGCATGCTTGACTTGCCTTAATTTCTGCGCAAAAGGAAATTTCTAATATATTCTTCTATATTTATTTATGCTAGTGCCTGAATATACTAATTTCATTTTAATGCATTACATCATCTTGACCTTGTTTGTAGCAACACCCTTTGCTTGCTGATTCACCATTCTAGCTGGCCTCTTGCATGCCTACCAAAGCCATTATTTACTGATAATGTTTCTTAGCTTCCTAACTTGCTGAACAAAGGTGCACACACCCCTCCTTCTCCTGCCCTTGGCAGTTTCTGTGTGTCATTCTTTTCCAATCCTGTCCTTCCTTTCTCACACTAGCAATTCTGCTTCAAGCTTTAAAAAATAATCCAATATGACAGATTTTTTATTTAACTATTTGCTTGACATATCTTATTTGCTTGACATTCTATTTTATGTTAAATCTAATGTTTCAGAAGCTGTTAATTACTTTTATGACTATTTACGCTAATATGCTATTTATCTATACTAATAAAAGGCAAAGCCCTCACTCACTCACTCACTCACTCACTCACTGACTCACTCACTCACTGACTCATCACTAATTCTCCAACTTCCCGTGTGGGTGGAAGGCTGAAATTTGGCAGGTTCATTCCTTACAGCTTCCTTACAAAAGTTGGGCAGGTTTTATATCGAAATTCTACGCGTAATGGTCATAACTGGAAGCTGTTTTTCTCCATTTACTGTAATGGAGATGAGCTTGAACGCTATGGGGCGGAGTTTCGTGTGACATCATCACGCCTCCCACGTAATCACGCAGTACATAGAAAACCAGGAAGACCTCCAAAAATAGCTGAAGAAAACATGCATTATATAATTGAGAAGGCAGCGAAACAATAAGAAGCAAGCGAGTGACATATACAACCATATTCATGAGTTCTGCTACTGAAACAAAGCACATGTAAACCTACACTTTAAATTAAGTTCATAGACAGGCTGACGCTGGCGCTTGTAATTTAGTGCCTGCCCATATAAGGCCGTCCGTAGGCGGCAATCCAATAGCAAACTCCCACTAAATATTCACGGGTGAAGGACTGTGTTTATGGAGAGGAAGATGAGATGGTCAGGGTGGTGTTTGACACAAACTCAGCTTAAACTGCGAGAGAAACGTTTTAAGTGCCAGGACTAAGGTAACATTAAATACAGCCATGGACATAGCACGAGATGGCACCAGCACAGCTGGGAACCTTCGATGCATGTACACCGAACGGCTCACGGAACTGACGAGTGCACAGATAAAAGCAACAGTTCCAAAGAGCTGAACAAAACCAATTACACAATTGAAAAGGCAGCAAAAATATGAAGCGCCTGATACATACAAGCATATTCATAAATCCAGCTACTGCGGAAACAAAGCACACGTTGGAAAAGTCAATGTCCCGCTAAAGGAAGACAGTGTAAAAAACCGTGCATGCAGTGTGTCAGGTCTCAGATAAAGAAGAAGACGAGCTGTTTATTGATGCAGTAAGAAACGAATCGATGAATGAAACCTGTCATCTTTACAACGATTGACAAACACGGAATGTAACTTGAACACAACACATCCTACAAATACGAACCTGATTGAAAGAAATAATGATAATCAAATCCTTGATGACAGCAACACTCAGTAACACTCACAAAACAAATACTGTATATTGACAGTCATGTTACGCTATTTTTAAAATGTTCCCTTTTCTTTTCTAGCTTTTTAACACACTACTCTCATGATACGCTGGTATATATATATGTATATATATATCCCGATCTACATACTCAATAATGGATACTTTATTCGCCATCAATGATTGTTTTGGTAAAGCCATACTCAGTGTATTCATTAGATGAACGGTAAAAAGTAAAAGCGAGGGAGGATGACTTATTGAGGCATGCAGGCTGTAGTGGCCAACTCTATCTGAATTGCGCGATCACATTTGAAAAATATATCTTTTCAAGTTCTATTTAGTCCATATGTGTCAAACTCAAGGGCCACGGGCCACATCCGCCCGGCGTAATTATATCCGCCCGCGAGATCATTTTATATACTGTATTATTGTTATTAATGGCCCGGTATATGAAGTGGTAACACAATAAACTACAGATCCCATAATGCAGCGCTTCAGCTGCCTTGCCAACACTTACCGCTAATCAAGTCTAGCTTATGATGCTGCAAGTTATTGCGGCTAGCTCACACGATGCTGAGAGAAAAGTTGATTCTGAAAATAGAGCCTTTAAAACCGATGGGAGGCTGAGTATATGTTTACTGAACCCGTGTGTCTCATTTGTGGAGCTAATGTGGCTGTAATTACAGAATTTAATCTAAGACGGCACTATGAGACAAAACATCAGGGTAACCTGAATGCAATGCAGAAGATACAGAAAGCAGAATAATTAAATAAGAATCTGACACTTCAGCGGACGTTTTACCGTGCACAATCACAAAGTGATTTCAAGTGAAGCTGCTTTTATGGGAGACACAACCACTTGCCCCACTTTCCCTGTTGCCAAGTAATGTTAAACCAAGTCGCCACTACGGTGTTCCCAAATACGCACTTTGCTGATAAACTGAGCGCGCACTGAGTTTGCACGGCGCTTTGGTGACTTTGAAGAACAAAAAGTCCGTCTACATGCGGCTCGAACCTTGTGCATGTTTGGTAGCACATATCTGTGTGAGAAGCTCTTCTCAGTGATAAAGACTAACAAAACAGCACACAGGAGTCACCTCACTGATGAGCACCTGCAATCCATCCTGAGAATCTCCACAACACAGAACCTCACACCAAACAGAAACGAACCTGTGGCCAAAAAGATGCCAGACGTCCAGCTCTGATTAAATGACATATGAGCAAAGACAACTGAATGATTTGATTTGTTATTGCTGAAAGGAACACATTTTATTTATATTTCCAGGTTTTGTTATGCAGCATGTTCATATTTGAATTTGTATAATTTTGACAGGATATATTTTTATGGAGAGCAAAATCTTTTGGGATATTTAAAATCTAAGTTTATTTTTATATAAAATTACATAAGAGTAAAGAAATTTGAATGTTTGTTCTTTTAACGTTTACTTTATTTCTAACTTGTATAATTTAGACAGGATATATTTTTATGGAGAGCAAAATATTATAAGTTGTTTAAGGTTTGAGTTGATTTATTCAGGAATAATATTCCTGTCTGTTTTTACCATTCCTACCAAAGATATTTCTGTCGACTAAATAAAAATTCCTTCTATTTAAAATTTAAATAGAACTTGAACAAATATGATAGTTCATAATATCCATGTAGACTTGCACGTAAGAGCGGGAGTTATCCGTTTTAACAAGCAGCGTATTGCACTGATCTAAATAGCTGTGTGTGTATATATGTAGATATGTATGTATATGTATATATATGTTTATATATGTGTGTGTGTATGTATATATATATATGTATTTGTGTGTATATATGTGTGTGTATGTATGTATGTGTGTATGTATATGTATGTGTATATATGTAGATATATATATGTATGTATATATATATATATATATATACTAATAAAAGGCAAAGCCCTCACTCACTCACTGACTGACTCATCACTAATTCTCCAACTTCCCATGTAGGTAGAAGGCTGAAATTTGGCAGGCTTATTCTTTACAGCTTACTTACAAAAGTTGGGCAGGTTTCATTTCGAAATTCTACGCATAATGGTCATAACTGGAAGGTATTTTTCCCCATATAATGTAATGGAGTCTTGAGTTGGAGATGGCCGTGGGGGGCGGAGTTTCGTGTGACATCATCACACCTCCCACGTAAGTAACGTAGATAACAAGGAAGAACTCCAAACAGCGATCAGCACAAAACGCCATTTCACAATTGAGAAGGCAGAAAAACATTATGAAGCAAATGATGCATACAAGCATATTCATAAGTACAGCTACTGCGGAAACAAAGCACGGCGTGAACCGTAAGTTTATATTAAATTAAGTTCATAGACAGGCTGCCACTAGCGCTTGTAATTTAGTGCCTGCCCATATAAGGCCGTCCATCAGCGGCAATCCAATACAAACACTGCCGGTAAATATTCACGGGTGAAGGACTGTGCTTATACAGAGGAAGATGAGATGGTCAGGGTGGTGTTTGGCACAAACTCATTGAAACTGCGAGAGAAACTTTTAAGTGCCAGGTCTTAGCTGACATTACACGAGATGGCACCAGTACAGCTGGGAACCTTCGATGCAAGAACACCAAGCGGCTCACATGAACTGACGCAATGCGCAGACAAAAAGCAACAGTTCCAAAGAGTGCTGAACAAAAACCGAATTACACAATTGAGAAGGCAGCAAAAAAATATGAAGTGTCTTATACATACAATCATATTCATAAGTGCAGCTACTGCGGAAACAAAGCACACGGTGGAAAAAGTGAATGTCCTGCTAAAGGAAGACAGTGTAAAAAAAAACAACCCGTGCATGCAGTTTGTCACATCACAGATAAAAAGGAAGACGAGCTGTTTATTGATGCAGTAAGGAACTAATCGATGAATGAAACCTCTTATCTTTACAACGATTGACAAACAGGGAATGTAACTTGAACACATCCTACAAATACGAGCCTGATTGAAAGAAATAATGATAATCAAATCCTTGATGACAGCAACATTCAATAACACTCACAAAACAATTACTGTATATTGACAATCATGTTACGCTATTTTTAAAATGTTCCCTTTTCTTTTTCATAACTTCTACTTCTCCACTGCGGTACACGGGTATATATATAAATGTATATATATACCCCGATCTACAATACATACTTTAGCATAGACAAGCCACACGCTGTGGCGCAATTGTAGAGTCTTCACCTCTAACGCCGACATTCGAGGTTCGATTCCCGAGAGGGGGTGTACTGAGTATGTACGCGCGTTACCCGATTCATTTTACCTTCGATCTCCTTGGTTTGGGACGATGAAAAATATTAGGTTAACGCAGAATCATGTTACGCTATTTTAAAAATTTTTCCTTTCTTAGCACAAGCACAGCTGAGAAGCTTCGATGCATGTACTCCATAACGCTAAAAATAACGATTTAATCACACTTTCAATTCCAAGCAAACGGAACTTTTGTCAATGCATGATTTCCTGGTACATCCATTACACTGATGCACACATCACAGCTACAAAAATGTTAGAGTCGGAATAAAGCGCTCCTACGACTGATCATTTCGACTACCCGTAAGCCTTGATAAAAGCATGGTTTTGTGCACACTGAAAAGCAAGCAAAATTAGATGCATTACAGAAAGCGGACTTTGTGGCTCTTACTGGGGATCATTGGACTTCCGTGACCGTTAGTAATTCTAAATACATCTAATTACAAAATGTTCAATGATCACACTGTTTTAGCCTAATGTACAAAATAATTTTGGCTAAGGTTTAAAGATTAAGTTGGTCAAATTACCTTTTATGTTTCTGACTTATTTTTTTAAGAAGAAAAACTGCACTTTATGTTGAAATTTTGGTTATTATTATTTAAAGACAATACTATTCTGAAAATCTACTTAAAGTACTTAAACTACCACTTTATTTTTAAGTCTGCCCAATTTTAACCAGGGATGATATTTTTGTTTCTGTTTTGAATTCAAATGCAGTTTAAAAGCTTTTTTTCAGAAATTAAAACAGCTTCAGTTTACAATATTCATGTCCATGTCTATTATTTGATTCTGTCGCCCACTAAAACCGTTTTAAATTAAAAAAAAAAACATTTGCGATTTGGGGCAAATTTACGTGTGCGATTACATACGATTAATCAAGATTAATTCTTACACAGCCTCTAATTAATTGGATTAATTTTTTTAATCGAGTCCCACCCCTAATATATATATATGTAGATATATATATATGTAGATTTGTATATATATGTGTATATACAGTATATATGTAGATATGTACAGTATATGTTGTATATACAGTATGTTTATATGTATATATGTATGTGTGTATATGTATATATATAACTGTATATATATATCTGTATAGATGTGTATATATATATATATATATTTATATATATGTTTATATATGTGTCTGTGTGTGTATATATATATATATATATATATATATATATATATATATATATATATATATATATATATATATATATGCCAGCAACACTCATGACAATGACAAAACAATTACATTGTCAATCATGTTACGCTATTATTAAAATGTTTCCTTTTCTTTTACTTCTCCGCTGCCAATCGAGGTATTTTGCTATATATATATATATATATATATATATATATATATATATATAATATAAATAGATAGATATGACAACAACACTCATATCAATGACAAAACAATTACATTAACAATCATCTTACGTTATTTTTAAAATGTTTGCTTTTCTTTTTCATAACTTCTTTAACACACTACTTCTCCACAAGCTGGTATTCTGCTAGTATATATATATATATGACAACAACACTCATCACTCACAACAGTGACAAAACAATTACATTGACAATCATGTTACGTTATTTTCAAAATGTTTGCTTTTCTTTTTCATTGCTTCTTTAACACACTACTTCTCCGCTGCGAAGCGCGGGTATTTTGCTAGTGCTAATATATACATTGTTTCTCTTCAATACTGCAATGGGGTGATTGGAATGTGATTGTTATGATTTTTGGCTCCTGTGAACCCAAGAAGGACATGTTTATTATTTTAATTGGTTTATTTATAATGAAATTCAATAATTAATCAATGATATCCCATTCAAAGAATGGTCAATATTGCAAAAATACAATGAAAGCCAAGCAAAACAAAAGGATCACTATACAACAAATGCAGTAGTGAAGGCCAAGCACTATAAAGATACAAAATTCTAAAAATGGCTAAAGAATACATACAGACCAAAATCTGGAAGACTAAAACACCAAATAAAAAAAAAATGAAGGACTGACCAAACTAACCTTCATATAATCTTATTCAAATTTTGAGAAGAGAAAAAAGGAGAACCATAGAAAAAGACAATAAACCAAATTCTCCACTTGTTAGATTGAAAATACCGCAGCTTCAAGCGGCAGCCCTGTTTATCTGATGTCACACTACATGACTTTTCCACTGATTTTTAGTCATCATCTTCATTTAGATAAACTCAGAAATGTTTGCCTTTGCACAGTGTGCACCCATTTTACTTTTCAGTGTAGAGAATATCCTTAAACTTGGACATTATAAAGTGTCATGTTAATGGAGTAACAAAAAGTGACAGCATAACCCATTGCACCAACCCACCACATCATGGGAATGAACCGCAAAATAGTGGCACCCTCAGTAAAGCAAAATGCCTGCATTGTAAACCAAAAATATAATGGGTTTTTCCTATCTAGAAAAATAAGAAACTAATACTACATATGCATTCTTTTACTATAAAAACAATCAATGAAGTACAAAATACTGCCAGAAAAAAATTTCAAGGGTAAATCAAAAAATAAACGCAATTTGAAAATTACACATTAACCACCACATATAGAAGAGGACACAATACAACACGTTCACAATGGCTTATGTGTAGTTCAAACACACACATGCTGCGCTCTGCCATTAGTCTAGTTGATGGCAAGGTCAAATGAACATGGATGCTGGGCTGTGGGATTGCTCTACTGTTGAACCACACAACATAGTGAGATTTTTTGGGGGGTTTAGTGAGGGAAAAAATCAAATATGAAATACAAAAAAAATGAATTTGAAGTTACAAATATTGTCTCAGATGTATAAAATATTTACAACTAGAAAATCAGCAAAAATTGTTATGCTGTCATCTATACTAATAAAAGGCAAAGCCCTCACTGACTCACTCATCACTAATTCTCCAACTTCCCATGTAGGTAGAAGGCTGAAATTTGGCAGGCTCATTCCTTACAGGTTACTTACAAAAGTTAAGCACGTTTTATTTCGAAATTCTACGCGTAACGGTCATAATTGAATCCTACTTATGTACATATATACGTCCTTAGCCTGCAGCTCGGTCGCTGTGTGAGGCGGTGTTACGTCCTCCATCTCCACGCCTCTCACGTAATTGGCTGACTGCCCATATAAGGCCGTCTGTTGCTCTGGTCTCTTCATTCCCTTCCTTGCTTCGCCACGGTATTCATGTCTCCCTGCTGATAACTGCAGCCTTTTTATTTAATCCACGGCTTCTCTGCTGTTTTATTTTTCGTTTATTACGATTATAATTATTGTGTAGGTATTTTAGACTTAGTTTACATTGTTCCGGTACCCATTTCCTTTACCGTTCCAACTGCACCCCCATTAACATGTCTATCGAGGTGATCACCATCGATCAAAGAACTGTCACTTACCGAAACTCAGACTGATTATGACAGCAGCAATCCAAGCTATGAGAAATTAGTAAAAAGGACGTCGTGGTACATTTTCTGATGCTGCTAGATGGAAACAACTTTGTGACACTGCCGCCAAATACTTGCAGAAAAATCCACAAGTTAATAGACACGCTGTCGCTAAATACTCGCAGGCAAATCCACAAGTTAATAGAGACGCTGCCGCTAAATACTCGCAGGCAAATCCACAACCTAATACCGGGAATTCCTGTTAAAAATCTTCACGAGTACCGATTTGGGTAGTGAACACTTCGATGAATGAAACCTGTTATCTTTACAATGGTTGACAAACACAGAATGTAACTTGAACACAACACATCCTCCAAATACGAACCTGATTGAAAGAAATAATGATAATCAAATCCTTGATGACAGCAACACTCATAAGTCACAAAACAATTACATCGACAATCATGTTACATTATTTTTAAAATGTTTCCTTTTCTTTTTCATTACTTCTTTAACACACAGTTCTCCACTGCGAAGCGCGGGTATTTTGTTAGTATCTAATACTTCACTGGTGTACAGTAGTGAAATCACTGCATACAGTATGTAGATTGTCTTTCTAGGCTACTCTGAACTGTTATAATGAAAAATAATATTAGTGTAATTCTAAATTTATTCCTGTGATTATATATATATATACATTTATTATATAACAAAAGATGTGCAAGACTGCCATGCATTTGGATTGTAATAAACAGACTGCCTTACATTTTAGCCAATGTGCCTGTTGAAGGCTATGAAAATTAAAACAATAAATCCTTGATCCATTATCCTGCCTTCTTCAAGCCTATCTTTACTTTAAGTAATTACCCTGTACCCACGTTCAGTATTGCAGAATCTCATATCCCATCCTTGACACGGTGTGGCTTGTTACAGTGAAAGAAATAATCTACAACCAGACTGCCAATTTCACAGTACCCTGCGCCTCTGTGCATGTGCCAGTAATGACCCTGTAAACCTATGAAAGTGGCTGTTCTGTTATATCCCTTGTACACACTACAGCCTTGTGAGGATCACATTAGTTCACAGTTGTATATTGTTTTTAAGGCTACATTCTATTTACTAAGTTGCACCAGTATCTATAGTACATTTACATGTATATATTTATGTGTCATGCAATACTCGGGCACCCTTGTCAGACCTCTGTAACTTTGATATGGATTATGAGAGTTTTAGTATGTATGTATGCAACCAAGCCATACTCAGCCGAATGGCATGAGTGTAGGGTTTGAAATAATGGAAATGAGCCTTAAAGCTCATAGTTCTTATTAAAAGTCTAAATAAAATGGAAAAGTACAATGTTTTGAGCCCACTCAGAATCTTCTTTAACCATCCTACAGGTTGATATTGTACAGGAACGTTGTCCTAAAAGAGATTTAAAGAGACCATAATGTCACTCCAATTCCAATGCTGTATATTCCAACATCACAACATCATGATTTTATTATCTCTCATCATTGTGTCATGCTGAAAGTGCTTAATAAGTGAAATGATTTGCACAAAATTGAATTTGCAGCTAAAAAATTCCCAAAGCAAGTGACCCAACGTAAATTGTGTTTGTTTCATGTCTATAAGTGTGATGTGTTTCTGACCTTTTTCTCATATATTTAAAAACTACTTGAAGAAGATATCACCAACTACAAAATTGGATTCTTTTTTGAGGCTGACTTTCCTGGTTATGGGTAGTACTAGGGTGTTGTACTGTGTTAGCCATTATGGATGTAGTGAGAAGTTAAGCAAACTGACACCTTTTATTGGCTGACTAGAAAGATGACAATATGCAGGCTTTCAATGACATCCTGATTACCTTACCTGAAGAAGAAGCCTGAGTTGCTTCAAAAGCTTGCATATTGTAATCTTTCGAGTTAGCCAATAAAAGGGGTCATTTTGCCTAACTTCTCATTACTTGTTATGGTTTACACACATTAAAAGAAAGGAACATGCATTTCAAAGGAAAAATGAGAGGCAGGGATTTAACATAACAAACACTGGTATCATTTTACCAAAAGGAACAACATATCATAACTTTTCATCCAGTTACAAATGGAAGTAAGGTGTTTTGGTTTGTCCCTTTATCTATGACTGTTGGACTGCAATCTGGACTCACTGGTGAGATTATTTTGGTTCAGGTTTCTGAATAGCTCTATTTGAACTGATTTTCTGCTGTCATTTCATCATTTGGGACTTTGCCAGCTTCTGTTCATTTCACAACCTCAGTTGCTGTGTTTTCATATTAGACTTTATGTGTATGTAGATGTATGTGGGCTGGCATCCTGTCCAGGGTTTGTTGCACCCTGTGCTGACTGGGAATGGCTCCAGCAGACCCCTGTGATCCTGTGTTAGGATATAATGGGTTGGCTAATGGATGGATGGATGGATGGATTTTCTATCACTGTGAATATTTGCATTTACATTGGGGATCAGGGGTTTTATGGTTTGGGTAACATTTCATTTTTTTTCCAAATATGTGCAAGCATATCCTCCAACTTGTATGGAAAACCTGGGGGCTGATGACGGGATTGGCACTCCAGACATTGTAAAAAAAATTTCACACTGTTCCAGTATGGTGCTGAAATGTCACCTGCTGCATGGCTGCACTCGGGCCCCAATCCAGGTAGTTCGACGTGTGGTGGGTGCAGCAACACGCTGTAATCAGTGCAGACTCCCTACCTCATTTTACATTAACATTATACTTGACTTTTGACTTATTAATCTGTTTTTCTCAGTCAATTGGGAAGTTTGAGTGGAGGGTCAGTGGGAAATTGAAGGGTAAGTAAGGTTTGGTGTGGTCGAGTCCAGACTTTGCTCTAGTACAGCTGGAGTTTGTTACTTGCCACCATCTGTGCATTAGCCTGGCTGTTACAGTGTTTCACTTCCAGTGAAATGTTTTCCGTTGACACAAGAAAAAAGATGTTTAGTTCCTTTCTGGAAGCAATTACATGCATTAAGTCCATATGTGTCTGCCTGCCATTTAGTTATTAAAGATCTCTAGTAAAAAATTCAACAGGCTTATTATCCATCTTATGTGGACATTTGGTTTAGCTGCCAGATGTGTTCTGATAGTACAATCCACACTTCATCAGTTATGATGACAATCTTATCACGACCACAGAAAGATTCATCAGAGACAGAAACAAAATGAAACTTCACAGCACTTGGAGAGCATGTATATCTTCAACCTCTTTTGCAGGATTCAAGAAACAGGAAAGGATGGTTGCTAGGTGCTTCACTTCTCCAGGGTGATGCAAATATCTAGAATTTATTTTTGTACGGGCGCTATATATCTCATGAATGAGATGGTTGCAGAAAAGAACACAGATATGCATGTGTGAATGAAACTTTAGTGAGAAATATTATAAAAAAAACTGTAAAACACACATAAATTTTCACATTTTGGTATTTACGTCATTTTCGCAAAAGTGTATGGAAATCAAAACTTTCCTGTTTCTCTCATCACTACTTATACCAATGGAAGAATTCATTTCACCAAGTGTGACACTATCTGTGCAATACAAATCAACAGCTTTTTCCTTATGTTTGTCTGGTGTATAAATATTTCTCCTCTCTTCTTTCTCCTTTAGTTGTAGTCATAGTGACCTCCTTCTTAATACTACAATGTCTCTCACACGTTCAGTTCATGAGTATTACTGTTCTCCAGGGAGTTCTGGAGAATTGTGGAAAATGTCATTAGCTGTATGTTCTAGCCATTGATAGGTACTTGACTTGGTCCTCAATTCTTCATGGATGTCTGTAATGTTTTCTGAAATCCTTCCTTTATGGTTGTGTTGAAAAGTACAATGAGAATACTAATTGACATGATTTATAGAGATGCAGTAGGGACTGTGTAGAAGCAATATACTCAAGAACTTTTGGCTAGAAAGGAAGATCAGACATGAAGTAGAAATTCAGAGAGAAGTACAGGT
Source organism: Polypterus senegalus (assembly GCF_016835505.1). NCBI lineage: Eukaryota > Metazoa > Chordata > Cladistia > Polypteriformes > Polypteridae > Polypterus > Polypterus senegalus. The sequence goes on along the minus strand of NC_053155.1, from coordinate 136,783,514 downwards.
CAGTGTTTCAATACAAGCACTGTGGTTGACCAGCTTGTATCCGGAAAGGCAGTTGTCAGTATATTACATCTTTATAAAAATTTGACATTTTGCATACAGAAATCACACCTCAAGATTGGAGAGTAGGATCAATATAAATCATTTGCACATAAAGGATTTTGGTCCATTGCTTACATCCTTTTGCCCTTTCTTAAAGTGAGTGCTTCTTTCTTATTTCTCATACTATTCATATGACATGTCTGCCCAGGCAGGCAAAAAGCATGTGAAATGAAAAGCTAATGGAGGATGGAAAGGATTTCCTTGACAATAACACATGCCTGCTTGAATGCAGTGGCAGCTGTAACTAACTGAAAAAATTGAAATTGAAGAATGGATCAACATGAGGATAGGAGACAGATTCTTATTGCTAGATTGTAGATGCTTTGCCTGAGGTGTGTTCTAGAAGTTGTATACTTTGGTAGATGATCTTTTAATACCCCTTTCAGTTGTAGCGGGGCCACATAGTTAGTGTTAAATGTCAGTTCTAAATGCGTCTCGTTTCATTGTCCCGTTTGCTGTTTGTATGTGTAGCAGTTAATGCCGTCCCCGTAAAGGAGGACGGATGATGGAAGGAGACCACAGCCGCAAACCTGGAAAACACCTGTTCTTAATTAATCAATCACAGCCGTCACATAAACTATTTAAGTAATCAGGAGAGAGAGAAGAAAGGAGGAAGGAGAGAAGAAGGAGAAAGAAGACCATTTTGTTTCAACTTACTTTCTGTTTTTTCACATCGCGCCTTTTCACCAGTTTGCTTTTCATTTTTCCAGACTGTCTTTCAACCTCCATTTACTGTGACCCCGGGGTCGATTCACCATCCACCATACGCAGAGGAATCACGGTGAGGTTGCTCCAATCGCCAGGAAAATCAAACGAACGCATTTACCGCTAGTTCAGTCATCCGTTTTCAGGACAGTTTTATAATCGGACTCAAGTTCACAATCATTCAGTTTATCAGTCATTTTGTTATTCGTGTTGTGTGTTATATGTTACAGGGGCATGGGAGGGTTTTTGTTGTATTTATATTTGGTGGTGTCTTGTTGGTGCTGGGGTGGAGGGATATTTATATTTATATCTGTTTCCTGTTTTTTGCATGTCTTGTTTCATTTAATACATTTAATCCGTTTAATTTTACATCCTGCTTTTGTGTACTTACATTTACACCGTCGATTGTGGGGAAAAGTTTAATTGGTTAGAAGTATGGCTTGATAGGTAGATTATTTCTCAGTAAATTATCCAGGCCACAGGTCTTGGAGGTATAGCTGCTGGCTGGGTAAAGGGGTGGGGCAGGGCCGGCTGTACGCTGGGGCAAGAGGGGCAATGCCCCCTTAAACAAACGTCCTGCCCCCTTAAATCAAACTTTTAGAAGTTGAGAAAGAAAATAATAGATTGCCCACAAACTGAATATGGACAAGATTTACTACAGTAGCTGTAAAATCCACTGGAAAAGGCACAAATGAGATGATAGGTTTCACCTCTTGTTCGCTCTTTCCCACCGTGCACTGTTTGTCCGCAGCTCACACAGCACTCCGTAGAGATCCCCCACTAACCCTCCCCCCAGCTAAACATCCAATCACTGTTAGTATGCAAATGACCCAGTGTCAGGTTTCTAAGTAGGCAAGGCAGAGCAAAATGAGTTGCGCAACAGCGGGAGGCTTTGAGGAAGCAGCAAATCTCTGTCGTCAACATCATAGCGACTTGTGATATAATTAACAACAACTAAAAAATACATCTATATTTGTACAGTTAATGGGGGACTAGTCCATTGTTCTCACAGTTTCAGTCTGGTAGAGAAGTGTTTCTTTCTCTTTTCCTCAAGCACCACTGCGTCTGCTGCATAGAGCCGACTGGAGGACCTGTGTCTGTCTGTCAGACCCAACACAAACCCCCGCCTCAGCTTCAACTCTGCACTCAACGGTTTTCTCGTTTTATATACTGATGTAATCCCAGCGATTTTAGTAAAGATTATTCACTTTCCACCCAGCTTCCAGCAGCTCACAAAGGGAAAGTTAATGCTGTGAGATGCATCCTTTTTTCCAAGCTTTTAAAAAGTGTGGCGCTGCCCCTGCCAGTACCAATAGCAGTAGCAATGATGCTGCTGCTGGTACATCAGAGACATCAGCTGGCATGTCTACTCCTGTGGCATCAATAGGCACTGGTTCTCCTGTACCTCTGCCAACAATTGCTGCCCCATCTCAGCCAATACTGGGTAGTTACCCCAAACGTGTTTTTGGTGGTACATCATTAAGATCATTCAATCCTGCCTGGTACCGCACACGACCATGGCTGGAGTACTCTGTTGTGCGGGACTCATGTTTCTGTTTCCCTTGTCGGAAATATGGCAGCACTGTTGATGAGAGGGATGTAGTTTTTACCTTAACTGGTTTTAACTGGAAAGCAGCACTTGATCGAGACAAGGGGCTACATAGGCATGTGTCCATCCACAACCATGTGCATGCTTCAACCATCTGGACTGAGCATAAAAGCAGAGAGGCCACAGGGGGGACTGTGAATTCAATGTTGGCTGGTAAAACACAACTTGAAAAAAACCATTACTATGTCAAGAGTATCAGTAGTGCTGTAAGGTTTCTCTGTGTAAATGAGTTGGGGCTCCTTGGGACGGCAGAAACATTGAGACATGATGCAGCGGGTAATGATGATGACATTGCTTCAGGTATTTTTCTAAAACTGATGGAATATACCTTAGAGAAGGACAAGAAGCTAGCAAGCATTGCTAAGGGTATCCCAAAAAATGCAAAATACACATGTAAGGATATCCAAAATACAATTATCCAAACACTGGCTGACATGGTGCTTGGAGAGGTCAGGAAAAAATATGAAAGTGCTGATTCTGTAGGGTTTTGCCTCATAAGTGATGGGACCAGGGATAGGTGCAATGTGAAAAATGTGTCTGTGATAAAATGGTTTGTCAGAAATTCCATGCCAGAGGAGCATCTTATTGGGTTGCTTGACTTGTAACAACTTGATGCAGAGTACATCACCTCTGAGATGCTGTTACACCTTTCTGTTGCTGGCTACAGTGCTGACAGTATACTTAACCAGTGTTATGATGGGGCTTCTGTGATGAGTGGGGTTAGAGGTGGGGTACAAGCTCTGCTCCAAAAGAAGCTTGACAGATATATCCTATACATTGTGAACGATAGGGGGCGCTCTCGCTCCCTTGAACCCCTGTCCACGACTCCAGACACCAGGTAAAAGTCCAAATGTTGACTTTATTTTCTTGCCACAGTGCACAAAGCACACTCTCCACCACAATTCTCATTAAACTCACAATAAACCACAATAATACACAAATAACCAATCCTCCAGCTCCCAGACGCGTTGCCACCCTTCCACCCAGCTCAGCTCGTTGTCTGGGAGTTCCCATAGTCCTTTTATAATCCCTGACCCGGAAGTGTTTCTGCCCAATAGTCCACAAGTCCTTTTCCCTTCCGGGTCAGGGTAAATAGTCCCTTTCTTCAACCCGGAAGTCCGTCGCTCTTCCTGTGACGAACCTCCGGGTCACAGGGGCTAAGAAGCCCTCGGTCCTCCCTGCAGCTCCCTCCTGTGGCCCCCACGGCATCCAGCAGGGCTTTGCATAAAAACTCCAATGTCCATGATGCCCTGCTGGTCTTCTGGGGACCTCCACGCTGCCATCCATTACAACATCTACTGCTACAACCACCAACTGCACTTAGTGGCTGTGCATGCCATGCAGAATGAGCCGTGTGCAAAAGATTTATTAGCCTATCTAGTTCACTCTAAAACTTTTTTCACCACCACTATATGCTCAATAAACATGATGCACCTTGTCTAAAAAGGCTGCTTGAGATCAGATGGACAAGCTACTATGAGGTGACAAGGTGCACTGTGGACAATCAAGAACAAATCCTTAGTATCCTATATGAGATGACAGAGGATGATGATACTGCAGTTGACCTGTGTACCGAGGCATCAGGCCTGCTATGCCAAATTAAGAGGCATCACTTCTTTGAGATTGGAAAGTTCCCAGTGCGTGTGCTTGGTGTCTTGAAACCAGCAAATGCTATTCTAAAGTCTCAGTCAGTTGATCTGTGCAGTGCTTCTGAGGTTGTTAGTGCAGCACTGGGCTCTTTAAAAAACATCCATGAGGATGACTGTTGGGGAGTGTCATCTCCTGCTGAGGATGAGTCACATCCAACAAAGAGAAGGAGAACAATGAGCAAACACCTGGGTCAAAGTGTTGTGCTCTCAACTTTGGGCCATACAGACTCTGGTGACCCTACCATTTCCCCATCAGTTTCTGAAAAGATCCCTGCTCAACATCCTTGACAGGGCCATTTCAGAAATGGAAACTAGATTTTCACACAAGAATATTGACCTGATGAGAGTCATATCTGGTCTTGCACCCAAATCTAGCGCATTTCTAGATCCCACCCTGTTGCACTTTATGGCTGTGATGGCTGGCACTGTGGCAGATGTTGTAAGTCTGAAAAATGAAGTTCTTGTGGCAAAACAGATGCTGCTCAAAAAATGTTTAAAGGAAACAGACCTGTCCACTGTGTGTAAACTCCTGCAGGAGTACAAGGAAGCCTTTCCTGAGTTGCATAAATTGTGTGTAACAGCCCTGGTAATTGGTGTGTCTTCAGCATAGTGTGAGAGTTCCTTCTCCACTTAGTCACGGGTCCTAACCCCCTATCGTCACACCATGTTACATACAGAAAGAGGAATTTGGTGATCTTGGCCCATGAGAAGTCCATAACAAAAAACTTGGATATGGATGAATTTGGAAGAGTTTTTGCAAAGGGAAAAAGGAGACTGTTGTTGTAGAGTGGATTGAAGAGAAAGGAGAGCGGGGCTGTTCAGTTACAAACAGAGAGTTCAGTTGATGCAAAACAAACAAGACAAAAAAAGAAGAAAACAGTTCAAATGTTCAGTTCTAAATCTGTTGTGTTCTACAAATTAGTTTGAGAATTGTAGGAAAAGACATGGTGAATTGTTTTTTTTTTTAATTACTATGCCAACCCTTTTTAGTTTTGTAAATATTGGATATATTGAGAGGTCTTATTTTACTCTTACTTTATTTTGCAAATTTATTTGAGAATTAGGCCATCCAATTAAGATAAAATTTATATTGTTGGTTGTAAAGATCCGGATGGATATTTTATTTTATTCATTATTTATTTTATTTTTCAAGACTTTTTATATTTTTTTTTATAACTTGGCCTACCCTTTTGTTAATATTGGCAATAGTGAGAAGTGTTATTGTTGGGTTTGAATATATTTGATATAGGCCATCCAATTAAGGTAAATGTCATGTTTTTAGTTGTTATAATCTGATGAGGAATATTTTATTTTATTTTTTGTTGTTTTATTTTTCAGTTTTCCTCTTGAGGAATTGCCACCTTATCGTAGTCAGGAGGTTTGCGTGCCTCAGTGACCCTAAGAGCTACACCAGCAGAAGCTTAGCCTTCAGGTGGGACACCCAAGTTGGTCTTAGGGTAGAGGCCTGACAAAGTGCAATCCAATGACATGACAAAAACAGTTATCCAGAGCACCCCCACCACCACCCCACCCCTTTCTCACTTCCGTCGCCACCATGTGCCCCCTTCACATTTCTGTCTGCCCCCTTAAAAATGCCTGTCTAGAACTGTCCCAGTAAAGGGGTCGGCCGTTACACAGTTGCCTGTATTTATATAGTGTTAAATAAATAATTTTTACATCTTCAGTTTCCAGTTTGTCCAGCCCTGAAGAAGGGTAGATTCCCAAAACACATTGCCCTGATGGACAATATGAAGATTCATTGTTAGAAGGTTTAATTCTGGACTTAATTCTTAACGAGTTGTAATGTTATATAAAACATTTTTTGAATGTTGTAAATATTGATGTGTAAATACAGGTTAGGTTAACCTCAGGACAGGTAGATTGCAGGAAAACTGGAAGACTAAAAGAGAAACTACAGGGCATGGAAAAAGAGAAATGATCAGCGACATCGAAAAGAATTTAATGAAAACAGTTAGTATAATAGATAAATCAAAGATAGATAGATTCATAGGAAGACGAACACTGACATCAAATTAAAGGAGTACACCTTGAAAGATGGAAAATTGTTAGCAAGTCTGAGAAGATCAAAAAGCTGCCTTTTAACAAGAGTTCATTATCTGGTGATTACTTTTAAACAAGACACTTGAATTATGCTGTCTCATTATTGATCACCACAGAGTAACCTGGCAGCTGCAATTGTTTTCCGTTTAAAAAATCAAATGGGAGAACTAGAACTGATGTGAACAGTTAGAGAAGATGATTTGCATTGGCACTCCAGTCTGTGGTCTCTAGTGTTAAGATCTCTTAGTTGTTCACTACTCCAGAAGCACAAATAAAACTAAAACTCACTATCCAACAAATGATCAGAAGTGCTTAATCTAATATGCAAAAGGCACTATATAAATAAAACGTATTAATAATGACACGTCACCCAAAATACATGTTGGCAGCACTTGGAGCAAAGAAGATCCATCCTTGAACGGGACATCAGTTCACCAAATATAATTTAAACAAAATTGTTAAAAACTATCATATATTTCAGAAAGCGAATATGAATTAGCAGCCCTGTTGTTTGACATCCAACTGCTAGCAGCCATTACATGAACATGCTGATTCTGTCATGAAAACCATCAAATTCTAATGTATTATTCACAGTTTTTGGCTAAAAATACCTTTTCATTGTGATGCTGTTCAAATATGCTTCCAGAGACAGTGCCTACTATGGGTAAGCTACTGATACTATGGTGGGTAAGTCAAGCTATAACAGACCATGGAGTGTTGCCCTAACAAGCTGAGCCATCTAGTAACCATTACTCAACAATTAATAAAATAAGAAAGAATATATATATATATATATATATATATATATATATATATATATATAGTGTGACGTGTGAGTCCCTGTCTTGCACCCCAAAACACAATGCTGAGTCTCAGTACTTTAGCAAAACCAACTTTATTCAGCTTGAAACAGGAACAGCACAGTTATTTATAGATAGATAGATAGATAGATAGATAGATAGATAGATAGATAGATAGATAGATAGATAGATAGATAGATACTGTAGATAGATACTTTATTAATCCCAAGGGGAAATTCACATAATCCAGCAGCAGTATACTGATACAATATATATATATATAGTAGCGAGATCTAGCACTCTCTTATACACAGACACAGCAATCAGGCAGGGTCTAGCCAGGTTAGTGACCAAGTAACTGTTCCCTACATTTATGATGTTCCTTGCATCACCCATCAACAGCAGGCACTTATAGCACAACCGCGCTCTTTTCGGAGTTCCTTTCATGGAGAGCTGCTACAACGCTGGGAGCCTGCGATTTTCCCCACAGCTGATAGGCTATCTTCCCTGAGATGTGGTAATCATGCTTCGGGACGCTCTTCGGTGTGCCACCCCATTGGGGGGAGTCCCAAAAGAGTTTAGAAACCTTATGTATATACAGTGTATATATATATATATATATATATATATATATATATATATATATATATATATATATATATATATATATTATTCACATTGCCAACAGCATGGTCATACACAACCAGTGGGTCAAAAGAAATGTTCAAGCAAAGCACAGTAATTAAATCAGCAATAATTAAAGGCAGGCAAAACACTGGACAAAATTGCTCAACAGACCTTAACAAGAACACACTGGAATTCTACTCCATGTAATTGTGAAAGCTGATTAGGTATAGCCCTGCTGTGGACTGGCGCCCTGCCCGGGGTTTGTTCCTACCTTGAACCCTGTGTTGGCTGGAATTGGCTCCAGCAGACTCCCGTGGCCCTGTGTTAGGATATCGCAGGCTGGATGATGACTGACTGACTGATTAGGTATATTGCTATAAAAAAGATCTCTGGCCAAGTACCCTCTATTATTTGACATGCTCCTTCTCACACTCATGTGATTTCTACCTGATTAGCTTCACATACATAATAAATAAAACTGGGAGCAGGCAAAGGAAAGCAGCTTGTGAAAATATGGGTGAGCATCCAGATCCAGGCATTGTAGTTCAGAATGCATTCAAGTCTGAATTTATTTTAGCCACCGAGAGTCAATTATATAATTGTGTATTAAATAGAATGGTATGATAATAGTAGTCTGACCCAAAGTGCCAAGGTCTTTCACTTGTACTCAGAAATTATTTACTGAGGATGAAAGAAAGATGTGGTAATGTCAATGATGTCCACATTTAATCAAATGAGCTTTCTTCATAATTTGCAGTAATTTCACAACTGCCTGTATTAGGATAGGGTGCACTATGACTAAGAACTTAATCACAGTTTTATGTTTATCTAGAATGGGAAATTCATAGAAGGAAGAGAATATCATGAAAATTATAATCAAAGTGGTCAGAAATAATAAGGATGTGTGAAAATCTAAGTGTAGAAAACCATTGTCATTATGGCCAGAAAAGCAGCATAGGTTATATAGCCAGAAAAGGTTTGGGTACCACCCCAGTAACCCCTTTTAATAACAAAGAGCAAAAAGGACAAACAGCTCAAAACAAAATAGTTGTTCACTCTCTTGGAGCACTTTTAGCCACAGGCCCATTCCACCACAGTGTGTTAAGAAGTGCCTCTATAAGGCAATTCAGAGCTTTCAAATGATGTACTCATTAAGTTTATTTTAATTTATTTATTTACTTGGTTGATTACCTGGCTATATTATCTCTCCTATGTGTCTGTATCCTTGTTTTTTATGTTTCTGCTATTTTATTAATCTGACTTTCCCCTTGGAATTAATAAAGTTTACCTAATCTAATCTAATCTAATCTAATCTAATTTAAGTATTAGGACCTCTATCCATCTCTGGTGTCATCTGACGCCACCTTCCAGGAATGGGGTGGTTTTGAAGGTCACTTCACCTTTTCTGGGTGTTAGGGCAGGGTTAGGCATTGTCATGTTGTGTCTTTTGTAGAGGGGGAATGAGAAGATAATGTTAGTGTTAAACCCCCCACCTCATCCCAGGATGGAAGCACTTACCACACTGGAGCTAGGAAGTTAAATCCAGGCACACATATGGTATGTGACACCATTCCTAGCCTGTTGATGGCATTACTGTGCAACTCCGCATTTGATACATCTTGAGTGAGAATCACATAGCAACTTCCATGAGAAAGACAAACAACACTGTGCCTAAGTGCTCTAACTTACAGAGAAGCTGACAAAGTCTGATGTTGTCTGGTTACTAACAATTTTACATCTTTTGCTTTCCTAATGTGTTACACAGACGTTTTAGCCATACAAGCCAACTTTTGAGAATGTGTCAGCAAGAAAGGGTTTGGCATTACAGATGAAACTCTTATAGCATTTTATGTAACATGCTTTAAACTGCAGCAGCACCAGAAGGAAGCCCGTTTTAGAATTTATTGACTGTACTTCATATGTGGCATAGGTTATATTGCTTTCTGAGTGCTTCGGTAATTGCTCTGTTATACTTAAGTTTAAACAAGAACACAGTGACACAGCTGGAAACTTGTTAAGGGCGGATTTCACACAAATATTGGACAGTTTTTCTTCACACATTAAATAAAGTACTGTGGTGGAGAGTACATTTTTAGGGACCTTTGAGTCTTGACTTGATGTTTTGGACAATGTAGGTGAACAAGATGGAAGAGCTTGTTGGGCTAAATGGCCAGTTCTTGTCACGATTTTTATTATGAATAAGAAAAATATAAAACTATGTGATAACCTCCACATAATGCTTCAGAGCATATATTATCTAATAATTAAGGAGATTTCCTTTGCAATACTTGATTAACAATATGCGTATCTTTCTTAACACTAAAATAAAATATTCTTCTTTATTATAATATGTAATTTGCATATTTTAAACAGAATGCCTAACATGTGTGGTTACCATTGTAAATTACACAGTATATTTATTTCTTCTACTGTCACTGTTCCTGATTTACATATCAGGCCCAGTTACCAAGACAACTGGCTTCTGACTTGGAATATCAAAGATTATTTCATCAAGTAATTAATATGCTCCTCTTTCTCATCCCACTGGATGGCAACATTGTGTAGCTTAAAGGACTAAAATCAGAGCATTCAGTTTGGGCTTTTGTTATAAATATTTTTTAAACAGTAACATCTCCATCAATGTCAGGGCAAATTGGGTTTCTATTTATAATATTTATTCATTGCTTGATTGAAGAGCATTACAATAAAACATTCAATCTAGCATTATATCATACTCTTCTGTTTATCTCTCCTAAATTCTCCTTAATTCACTTAAAGACGGCATATTTTTTGAAGGTATGTGATCTTTATTCATCTGCTTCACTCTCCCTTCATACACTGCACTTTCTTGATCTCCTCAATTCTTTTTACAACTTTAGCTGTGGACACATTCTTTACGAATATTTCCTCTCCCAAAGCATAACTCTATTCAATGACCTGCTCAGAATCTCAGTTGGGATCTGGTCTGAGTACCTCCATTGTGTTGAGACAGGTTCTCAGCTAACTGCTCTCTGCAACTGTTGTGGTGACACTGTCCTGTCTAGCTGCTCTCCTGTGTATGTGTTGTGATGTGAGATTTTGCATACAAGTTGATAAATATTTTGTATGTCTTTATTTGTAACTTAGACAAAGCAATGTAATATTAGTTTTACATAATAACAACAATGGTTTGATGGCTTAAGAACCTCTTTCCCCCTTTTAGGACTGAGTATCTTTGAATTTTACGATAGGATTTGGGGGAAGTGCCTTAAACCAGTTTGGCAAGTGTTTCTCTGCTAAAGTCTCTCTTTCAACCCCCTGCAAGAAAGCCAGGCTGCCTAACTGCCAAGCTTTACCTAAACATATGGTTTTGGGGGCAGGTGTGAAGATGTTCTATTCCCCCATTGGTCTGATGTATGGCTGTTTGGAACTGTCTTGTATCAAAAGCCTTTAAGTATCATGACGTCCTATTGGCTGTAGGGGTTGGACAGAACATCTATACATTTGCCCACTCCGTCACTCTCTCTCTCTTACCAAACTGATGAATGACCATCTCACACCATGAACTGAAAAAAACAACACAATGAAGAGCACAGCTCGGCAGCCATATTGAGACAGGCATGCGGCTGTTCTGAAATTTGGCAGGCTTATTCCTTACAGCTTACTTACAAAAGTTAAGCAGGTTTCATTTCGAAATTCTACACGTAATGGTCATAATGGTCGACAACGTCCGCAAGGTTGAACTTTCTTATTTATGGCCCCATCTTCACGAAATTTGGTAGGCATCTTCCCTGCACTAACTGAAACAGAGGTACGTACTTATTTCGATGGTATGACGCCACTGTCGGCCGCCATATTGAACTTTCCAACGTCACTAATTTTTCAACTTCCCGTGTAGGTAGAAGGCTGAAATTTGGCAGGCTCATTCCTTACAGCTTACTTACAAAAGTTAGGCAGGTTTTATTTTGAAATTCTACACATAACAGTCATAACGGTCAACAACGTCCGCCATGTTGAACTTTCTTATTCATGGCCCCATCTTCACGAAATTTGGTAGGCGGCTTCCCTGTGCTAACCAAAACCAATGTATGTACTTATTTCGGTGGTATGACGCCACTGTCAGCTGCCATATTGAACTTTCCAACGTCACTAATTCTCCAACTTCCCTTGTAGGTAGAAGGCTGATATTTGGTACTTATTTCGGTCGTATGATGCCACTGTCAGCCGCCATATTGAACTTTTCAACGTTCTTTGTTACTTATGGGCCCATCTTCAAGAAATTTGGTACGAGGGTTCCCAACGCTAACTGAATCCTACTTACATACATATATACATCCATAGCCTTGTGAGGCGGCATTTGGTCCCCCATCCCAACGCCTCCCACGTTGTTGGCTGCCTGCCTATAAAAGGCCGTCCGTCGCTCCAGTCTCTACATTCAATTCCTTGCTTCGCCACGGGGTTCACATCTCCCTGCTGATAACTACAGCCTTTTTATTTAATCCTCGGCTTCTACGCTGTTTTATTGTTCATTTATTACGATTATAGTTATTGTGTAGGTATTTTAGACTTAGTTTACATTGTTCATGTACCCATTTCCTTTATCATTCCAACCATACCCCCATTAACATGTCTATCGAGGTGATCACCATCGATCAAAGAACTGTCACTTACCAAGTGGTTTCCATGCCCGGAGATGGCACCTACCTTTTCCATTCTCTTTGTTACATATTGCACGGCCATATCAGGCTCACTCTTGATATCCGGAGGAACATTGTGTCTTATGTATTGAATGACTGGGATAGGTTCAAGGTGTGGACTGATGACTTTACAGGAGATAATTATACTACACAGGAGCACTAGAAGAGTGAAATGCTTAAGCCCTTCACCTATGCTTCTGCATGTGAGTTGATGGCTGCCGGTCAATTGTTCGGTTGTCACTTTCAGGTGTACCGAAATGGCCAAATATTTTACACCTTTTGACAACCGACAATGCCTCTTAAACATCTTAGATTGACAGGTGATGATTTCAGTAGTGGACACTTTGATGTTTATGAATGTTTAAACTCTCAAAAGCTGGATGTAAAGTTATCAATGAAACATGTTGTATACTTACAACGCTTGACAGATGCCGAATGTCTCTTCAACACAAGTCCTACAAATACTGTCGTAATTTAAACAAACCATGAAACTCAAACCGATTATGACAGCAGCAATCCAAGCTGTGAGATTTGAAACAAGATTACTGTTCACATGGCCAACTGTACGTTGCATGCTCAAGAGTAAGCTCAGCACACAGCTTGGTCATATAACAACCGGAGGGCCGAACTCACAATGTGGTATACAAAGAGATCCTTAACAAATAATTATTGGTATATTTTCCTTTCCCTCAGTTTAAAAAGGTTTAATTTTCTTCTTAATAAAAATTTTAAGGCAGTACTTCGCCACTGCGAAGCGCGGGTATTTTGCTATATATATATATATATATATATATATGTGTGTGTGTATGTGTGTATATATATGTATATTTATCTGTATGTATGTATATATGTATTTGTCTGTGTGTATGTATGTATGTATGTATATGTATGTGTATATATATATGTTGATATGTGTATATATGTATATATGTAGATGTGTATATGTATATATATATATAGATATGTGTATGTGTAGATATGTGTATGTGTAGATATGTGTATATGTAGATATGTATATACTGTATGTATATGTATATATGTTTATATGTGTGTGTCTGTGTGTGTGTGTGTGTGTGTATATATATAATATATATATATATATATATATATATATATATGACAGCAAAACAATTACATTGACAATCATGTTACGTTATTTTTAAAATGTTTCCTTTTCTTTTTCATAACTTCTTTAACACACTACTTCTCCGCCGCGGGTATTTTGCTAGTACCTTATAAACAGTGGTAAGTCTGTGAGATCTGAGGAATTCTGACAAAGGCTACATATTAATAATACAGAAAGTAGAGAAAGTAGATTAATATGTTTCTCTACCAAGACAAAACAGTATGGAAATGTCATTTCAGAGGAGAAGAAGGATTTGAATAATCAGATGGCAAAATTCTGTTATCAGATTGGATGGCCCAGCATAGACTCCACTATAATGTCCAATGATTGTGTCTGATTTTGCCTTTTATTTTCATTCATTGTCAACTGGATTTATTTCAGCAAATAATTGATGGACAGCTATTGATGGCTTTCATTCATGTGAATTGGTTTTTACTTTGGTTTCTTTGTGTTTAAACAAATCTGTATCTTTATATCTGTACTAATTCTGTAATTAGTAATTAATATAATCTTTATTTATTTTTTAACATTTTATTGAATTTATTAAAATCAAACAACATTCCATGCAAACAAGTCAAATTTTACAAGATTAGGTTGAACTCAAGTCAACCCCCACCCTTGAGAAAGAGAGCTAAGTCAACATAGTGAAACTTTAATAGTAGAAAAAATCAGTAAGTAAATTAATAGAATAGAAAGAGGAAGAGAATCCGCTTCCTCAATTTAAATCCTTATTCTAAAATTTTATTAATTAGATCCTGCCAGGTTTTTAAAAGGTTTTGCCATTGATCCTCTAAGTATTTAATTTTTTCCAATTTCAAGTAGTATATAACATCAGTTGCCCATTGACTGAAAAGAGGTGAGCTAGGATTCTTCCAGTTGAGCAAGACAAGTCTACGCACTACTAGTGAAGTAAAGGCAATTACAGTTTGTTTGTCCTTCTCCACTTTAAACCCATCTGGAAGTAAACCAAACACAGCTATTAGTGGGTTAGGAGGGATTGTGATGCCCAGGCTGTCTGAGAGGCATTTAAAAATCTTGATCCAAAATGATGTTAATTTGGTGCACCCCTAAAACATGTGGCCCAATGAGGCTGGAACATTATTGCAACGTTTGTAGGTTGGATCTTGCCCTGGAAACATTTTGACAGATGTGCTCAATAGATGATTTTAAGTTGAATGACTGTATGCTTTGTGCATATGGAGCTTGAGTAAATTCTGTTGATTGCTGTCTTCCATTAATGTTCCGATATGTTGAGTAAGAGATCTTTTTCCCAATGTTCTCTGGGATCTTTGAAGGGAGGGACTTTAAAATGTTTTTATATATTACAGAAATGCTGTCGGAGTCCTCAAGACTGATCAATATTTTTTCCTGAGTAGAAGTAGGTGGGAGATGAGGAACGTTGGGCAGGTTTTGTTTAACAAAGTTTCTAATTTGAAAGTAGTGAAAGAAATATGTTTCTGGAAGGTTAAATTTGGAGTGTAATTGTTCATAGAATGTGAAGATGTTGTCTATGTACAGATCTCTAAGTGATTTAATCCTGAATGTTTTTCAGACATTAAAAACTGTGTACGTTTGATAGGGAGGAAAAAGGTGGTTATCGCACAGAAGTGCCACAGATAAAAGCTTCACTATCTTAAAGTACTTGTGAATGAAGCACAATTGGGTTGTTATTATTATATTGGTGATAACTTGTATTTACTGGGGTACAAAGCAATAAATATAAAGAAGTGCTGCAGAATTTTATTTCTATTGCGGACCAGGGCTGTGTATATTTTTTATAGCTTGTATATTTGCCATCCAGTAAAAAAAAATGAAAGTTAGGTAGAGCCATGCCACCTTCTGCTTTAGGTCTTTGTAGGGTCAGACTTTGTATTTACCTGATAATTTGTTCATTGCACTCAGCACCTGAACTCGATGAAAATCACTGTACAAAAATAAGTTGTATTGCATTAATTAAATACCTATTTAATGTAAGTGCATATTGATTTGTTTTTGTATGTTATTTACTTTTATTCTTATTCTTACCTAATTTTATTACTTTTTTCTTGTAACTTTTTCTTTGACATCCTGTAAATTATTTTGAGCTACAGTTTGTGTGAAAATGTGCTATAGAAATAAATGTTGTTGTAGTTGTTCAAGAATTGAATTTAAAGCCATCCTGGTTAGTGTCTCCTTCATATGTATGTGACAAAATAGGTATGGTATCAATTTGTTCTCTGATATTCATCTGGTTTGTGTCAGGAGCCTAGTGTAAATGTACTTCTTGCACCTCCTATAGCATTTACCCTTAATGTACCTTTAAATATTCTATTTTATTGTATTTTCTTGTTCAGTTACCAGTGATTTTTATGATTTCTGGATTCATTTGGAATGATTTTATTTCTTTTCTTATTTATTTTTACACATCAGTGGGGATGAGCTCTGATGCAAAGGGCAGCTTTTAGGAAGTAAACCAAATAAATATGATTGACTGAATGGTCTCCTCTTGATTTTGTTTAACTTACTGACTCTCTGTATAAACTCATTAATGTAAGGGAAAGTCTGGAGTTCTGCTGGGCTGCGTATTGATAAGACTTGGGGTCTTCCTGCTATAGGTGGGTCAGATAGTTCAAAGCTTTCCTCTTATTGCAGAAAAGGTAATAAGCCAGATACAGCACTAGGGATGCCGATCACTGTTTTTATGATCATTAAGAAAAGAATTTTACCAAATTCAAAATTGATTTTTTTCTGTTTTAAAACTTTTAAAGACATTTGACTTGTAGGCCATAATCATGGTCGTCCTCAGGTTCACTGTCAGATTTCTCATGATAATGCTTATTCCATCTGTGTTGGAGTGAAACTCAGCAGCTTTACAATGTAGAGTTAGATGAGGAAAGGCATGTGGAGAAGATATTCAGTTCATTCTGATATAAAAAGCTTCTATCTCTTTTTTATTAAAGCCTTTCTGATTTTCATTATTTTTATTCAGCCAAGTCCAAGTATTTTTTTTATAAACATAAAAGCTTAGATCAATTAATTAAATCAATTCTCATCATTTATAGGTTAATTTCAAGAAATGAGGAAAAGTTTAACATTTTTGTGATAGTATGGTATTTAGTAAATCAAGTTGAAAATCTATAAAAATACAAAATTCAGGGAATACTTTTTATATATGTTAAACTCTACCACAGGTTAATATTCAATATAGATCCATCCATCTATTCATGTTCAAACTCATTCATTTCTGTTCTGGGTCAAAAAGTATTCAATATAAAAATACAGCACAAATAAATTATATATAATAGCTGTTCTGTTAAATTATGCCATGGCATGCAACTGTGAATGTTATTATTTATTTATAGGTTCATGAATTCTGCTTGATTAGTCTTCCATTATGATGTGTCAGCTCTGGATCACGCATCTCTAATTTTCTGTTCCCAACATGGTTCCTGGATCAAATCACCTCATCCGTTGAATTCCTTTCTTATTAACAGATTGTCTATAGTTGTCTCCAACAATATGTGCAAAATCAGCTCTTTTCTACTGCATAGAGCAAAATGCCAAAATTGAGCACAAAGTTAAACAGCCTGGCCCAAAATATGTCATTTAGCCTGCAGAACAATTTGATAGAGAAGAGCTGGTAACCACAAAAAATAATCAAGAAAGTAGCAGCCATTTACAGTAATCTTAATTCTTTATGTTTGTTTAGCAAAAACAAAAAACTGTCCAAAGGATAACTGCTGACTAAATATATGCTATGTAATATCTATTTTCCTTTGCTTTTTTAAATCTTGTCCATAGTTTGAGACTAAAAACATTAATAATGTCCAGTTTGGAGTCTTTAATGGAATACACAAGAGTTACAGTATACAGTAGTTAAATTCGTCTATCCGTTATTGAACCTGTTTAATTTATTTGAAGGTTCTGAAGGTAGAGTCGGGGTAGGGTGGTCTACAGTATTGCAGAGCACAGTCAAGGATATAGACACGTTCACTTAGTTCTCATATGGAATACAAGATATTTACACAAGTCATAGCTTCCATAACCACAAGCCAGACCCAGGACCTTTATAAAAAACAGTCAGTTTTTCCTTTGAATTTGTCTAGTTAGTGGTAGCCAAAGGGTTCTTCTTAAAAATAAACTAAAAGTAAACTCCATAAAACCTAATGACAATAAGTGGACATGTGACAAAACAAAAGACTTTCCAATGCTGCATGCTTATTATGAGAAAAATATATGAAGGGGGTATGCTGGTTGAAAAACTTGTGTATAGGCTAGTAACTTAAATGCCACAGTTTGTGGGTTAATCCCCTCCTTTGATCTACTATGTGTTCCTCAACAAATTCTATTAATCAGTTAATATTCCAAGTATAAAAAAGATTTTCCTAAAAATAACAAAGGAATAGCCTTATCTTATAAACATAAAGCCTGCCAATTCAGCCTTATTGTCATGAACTTGGAGTTCCTAAGCACCAGGTCCCATAATCTGAACAAATAAGCCTCACAAGTGGAAGGAACCATTGACCTTCAGTGTATTAAACATAAAAAGCAGAAAAAGAATATTTTTCAAAATGGAAGACCTATTTTCAAAAATGCTCTGAAATGAGAAAGCTCAGAAGAGCACAAAAAACCCAGATGGTATTGCATTAAACAAGAAAGTTACAAATTCAGAGGGTGAAGACAAAACCAGGACTTTAGAGGTAAAAAAAAAATCTAATGAATCTACTAAACAAAGCACAATATTAATCTCAAGAGAAACTCACCAACTACAGCACATTCAATGAACAACAAGGGACTGAGTGTTTCTTCAGCCTTTAAAGGGCTGAGGGCAGACCCTTGACGGAGATTGACAGGTGGCCTGACCTCTTAAGAAACCATCCACAAAATACATGCACTATAATAGAAGAAGCATTACATAGAAAATACATAATACACAAAACTAATTACAAACCCATATAAATAAATACCAAAAGTAGCAATGTTAACATGGACAAAAGAATCAAAAATGAACAAAAAGACATAAAAAAAAATCAGAACAACAGACAGCGGAGAAATCCTGGCGGAACCTAATTATTTATGTTGTTTTTTCTGAATTCTTTTGCCATATTTGTCAGTACATAAGGTGAATGTTTCAAGGTAAGATAGTTATACTCATTAACTATGGAGCAGTGAGTGGTGAAGTGTTGCATATTGACTAAATTTTATTACACTTCGTACACATAACAATACTGACCCAATCAAACAATAAATATATTTTTTGTGCATTTCTTTCTTGTTGCATTAATTTTTTTATTCAGCAATTTCTTCTTGATAATTTTCAATTGTCTTGTCTTTTTCATGTTAATTCTGTTAGTTATATTATTTGCTTTGTGTATGCTGAGCCCAAGGGAGCTGGGCCCCCTGATACTTCAGGTGTGTGAAACCTCCTCTGCCCAAATAAGACCAGAGGCGCCTCAACTTGTTGCTGAGCATTTAGCTCTTGCTTGTGCTGTTTGCCCGGCCCCCCAACCCCCCCTTCCTCAGACACACCTTTTCTAAGTTCTTGTTTGGTTTATTGGATAATTATTGGATGATTATAGTCATGTGGTAATTTATTTGGTTTTTTACATTTTTTTTTTTAATTTTGGACTTTCATGGATTAGAAGTAGTTACATGTAAAGAAAAACAAATTAAAATTCTATGAGAATAATAATGCATAAATAATATACAAAAAATAAATAATGCACACTTACATAAGATAGATTTATAATTAAGAGAAATAGAGTCCTTAAATATATAATTGTTTTCTAAAGTCTCTAAATGACAGTCTTATGGTAAAAGTCAGATAGCCAAGGTGGACAGAAGAAATACAAAAGCAAAAATATTAATAGTAATGGAGGATATACATACATGTACTAGCACTTAGAACTTAAGTTTAAATATATCTGAATATTTACTTATTTTTAATATGAGTATCCAAACCCTGATTTGTGTATAGTTTGACAGCTGTATTACTAACTATATGGATATCTATGTAATTGGTATAAATCGGAAAAATACAACTCTGGAGTGACTTCACTGATGACCTCACTCCATATGGAGCATCCTCCTCCTCTTATCTGTTCTCTTTGTCTCCTGCAGATTAACCAACTTGAAATGCATAAAGCTTTTAGTTTCAAAATCAATCTTCGGTGTGAAACTATTATAGGCTTTTTGAATGTTCATGTAAATTATTTCAAATGTATTGTCAACTACTGCAGTTGCCTATTTGAAAATATCTGAAATATTGGTTTGGCAAGATGTTCCTCTCATGAACCAGTGCTGGCTGTTATTTAGCATGTCATTTTCATATAGGTATGCTTGTAACCTATTTATTGTACTTTCCACAAGTCAAAGTCAGCGTACTTGCAAAAATCCTGTCTCCCTAAAATTTATCCAGATGCTTGAACACTGAGAGTAGTGTGCCGCCATCTTACATAGGCAAGGAGGAATGACATAATCAATGAAAAGACACAACAACTGCAAAGAACATGCAAATACACTTGAAATGGCAATGCCTGCCATCCAAATCAACATACAGAATAGCACCACAGTGTTGTCTTTAAAATAATCATAAAAATAACAAAATACAGTAAAGCAAATTAGGTATAAAAATGATGACAGAGCCAGAATCAGGAGGGTCAGAAACCAAGAATCATAACTGTACCAAATAAATGTTTGAAAGATGGAGCACCTTCTTTAAAAATTGACCTACTCTCTCAATCACTTACCCCTTACCCTTACCAGAGTGTTACCCCTTTATAGTCCACACACACAAACCTTAAAAAACAACATGTGCATATGGAAGTTCTCAAACAGTGAATGCAGCACAGCGGATTACCAATCTACTATGATGTCACATTATATCACAAACAGGTTGAAGGCTGGCATCGATGTTTGCAGTAATATTAGTGGTGCATGGATTGATTTTGTGTTATGTAATAAATGATTGTTCCTCCATTCACAAAAAAAAAAAATCAGGATCAGTACTGTAATTTAAAATCCACCCAGTGGTACTGTGGTTTCGCAGGTCCGCGGCCGGGAAATTAGTGGCCCCTTTTAAATAATTATGCCTCAGGAAGGTGCAGGCTCCAATCAGGTGCAGGTGTGCGTGAGTGCATTTTGCTCCGCAGTTAACTGAAGAACTGGCTGACTGAACACCCCAATGATGCTGCGGAGGGAGGGGCTCCCCGCACCCATAACCATTTAAGAAGCAGAGGATAAAGGAACCTGCATAGGACAGAAAGGGGAAAAATAAAGATGGAAAGAAAAACTTAGGTTAAAGATGGAAGGTAAAGATGTGCAGAGAGTGAGAGAGGCAGTGCAGGGGAGTGAAGCAGGTGGACGGGTCTGAAGAGAGTCGATCCTGCTGAGGGACTAGGTAGCATAGGCAGTCATAGTGCTTTCTCCGTGAGGAGCCAGGGATTGGCGGTGGTGGGAGTATTGCATGCTCTTGCTGGGTGGACCCATTCGGCAGCTGTGTGAGTGGAGCTATGCTGAGGTGAGGACCTGGATCTGATTGGGCTCAATGGGAGGATAAGAGACACTTGGAGGGGGAGCCTCAAGGGGACAGATGAGGATAAAAGTAGACTGCGCCTCTTGGTGTTGATGCCTCCTTGAGCTGCAAGATCCCATTAGGGTAAGCCAAGAAGGCATTTATGTGACAGGGGCACTGCAGATCAAAGGTTTTCAAAAAGAGGAATGGCCACTGGAATTTTTACCTTATTTTTAATGGATTATTTCTTTGATGGATTTTAACCTACATGTGGACACTCCTCATTTTTGCTTTATTTATTTTTGGATGGTTGCACTGCAATTTCATTTGGACACTGTTTTGTACCTTGTTTTAATAAAATCACGTGACAACTTTATGCACATACCCTTTTCTTTGTGTGTGAGTATTCTCATCTGCCTGGCTCATCCAGTTACACTATTGACAGTGTCAGGTTCAAGAGGCTCCCAAAAGAGAAGTGGAAGCCTGGAGCTGACCCGCACCATCCCAGATACATTTTTTAATTCCTTGGTTTCACTGTTTATCCCAGTATGAGGTGCAATAGAAGAATCACAGAGTTTGTGATCTGCACTAAGTGTTCACGCACAAACCACAATAGAGTTAGAGTCAACCTGGTCATTTTCTGGATGTGGGAAGAAACTAGACTACCCGGACATTTATCACAATGAGAACTTTGAAGCCTCACACAGTCAGTGACCAACCAGCATATCAAACCACTTGAGACAGTGATACAGCACCACACATTACTCTTCTACTTAACATAATGTTACACACAAAATCAGAGAAAGGCTTTCAGTAATTTTTTTTATACTGAAACACACTTTCGGAATAATAATGCTGATGAATTGTATGCTTCTGCTGCTACCGGAGAACAGCATACTGGCACAAAGGTTATTGCTGATGTCTTAAAACTCCAGGGTTTCTTTTTTGCTGCAGTTTCCACGTTTTTCCAGATGTTGTTCTGAGTCCTTTCGGGCATCTTCTTCTTCTTTCGGCTGCTTCCATTAGGGGTTGCCACAGCGGATCATCTTTTTCCATATCTTTCTGTCCTCTGCATCTTTTTCTCTTACACCCATCACATGCATGTCCTCTGTCACCACATCCATACTGCAGATTTTTGTGTTCCTTTGATTTTTTTATTCTAAACTAGTCAATATCAGTAAATTTGTAAATCTGACCTGTGCTGAAGTGGTGTACCCCCCATTGTTGGATTCTGACTAATGCCAAGTGCTGCCATGATAGGCTCCAGGTGCCCGCAATCCTGAAATTGTATTAAGTAAGCATTTTCGGTAAATGTGTACATGGATGAATCCATCTATTTTAATCTACACTTTCAATTAATTATTCCAGTTTGCTTAGTTTTGATGGGGAGTACATTCTTTAAAACAAAACAAAATTAAAAGATGGATTGATAGCAACACATGTTTTTTGTCTGATTTGTAAATACTTTTTTCTTAAAACTGGAAATCCCTGCCAAAAGAATATTCATCTCACAGAGCACTAGATAATATGTCCCTAAACTACTGCACATCTTTAATTTGTATTATTCATATTCTCTAATTAAATGCAGGTCACTGAATTCCAATGTAACACCACTATCGTGTATTTCTTTTTTTATTATAAAACAGGATGAGGACATAAATCAAAAATATTTTCTATGCCAACATATTTTTAGTAAGTTAATAATGTAATATTCAGAGAATTCCATTTCTGTTTTTTGGCACAGGAAGAACTGAAGTACTTTGTAAGCCAAAATATTTGTCCTCATAATGTATTTTTTTGCAATAAGCCAAACTTACATTAAAAAAACAGAAAAAACAGTTTCCCAACTTATTTTTATGAGAATATAGCTTAGTAAATCATGTATATTTTATAAATGTTTACTTAATAAATCAAAATTCTGCCCCTTTCATACTATAATATATGAAAATCAAGGTGTCCAAAAATGGCTCATCAGTATTCATTAAATGATGCAATGTATATTTTTCAGTGTCTGTTAATGCAGACAGGCTGGTAATCACAAATGAATGTTACAAACAAAATACTGATCTCTCTCAATATATATGTATATCCATAAATAACATCAAAGGGCAAAGGAGTGGAGTCAGTAGGATAAATTGGGGGACCAATCAGGTCACTCCATTTAATGCAAATGTCCAACAGACAGAACCTAAACATGCACTCAAGGGCACAACAGAAAGCAGACAAAACACATAGTTAACCTACGTGGCTTCCCAAATAAACCTGGCTCTGTCAAGCAGATCAGGGTCATGATCACGGACGTCCTTCATAAAGAGAGTTTGGTTCCCAACTGAGAATGCTCCTTCCATGGATGCGTATTTATAGGACTTGACCAGAAGTTGTGGGGTTTCCTGAGACTCAGTTGCCCTCATTGGACGTATTCTGTGTACTGTGGAGAGAAAAAGAGACAATACTGTAAATGACAGCACCACCACTCGCTCCTGAGAGGTATCATAAGCATCATGAGTCCAAAAGGTGATCTTCAGATGCCCATGCATGACAGTATATACAATGCAAAGCTGACTCACTCACTTATCAACAAGAATTTTGCAGCATGATGCATCCAGGCCAGTAGGTATCTACTAAGAAAGGATCAATGTTTATGAGTAAAACTCTCCCACTACAATTGTTAAACTAAATAACCTAAAATGTTAAAAATTGCTTTGATACAATGAAAATTTGGTAATGTTACAAAAAAGACAATTAGCTAACGCATTTTTTTTATTTATCAATAATTACTTTTTTATATATATTTGTTAACACCTTATGTTTTTGCCATTGTTTTGCTTAAATTGTACATCCAAACATAAAGTCTATTATTCTATTTATGTAATAAAGGAGCTGAAGAGTAGTAAGTACACTTCAAAATTTTAAAAGGTAAGAAGTATTTAATTTTTGTTATTTACAGTATTTATTTTTTCGTTGTTGCTTTTTTCTTGTATTTCGTGTCTGGAATAAGTTCATACATACATTTTCATACCAGCTTCTTCCAGGGCTGGATTATGAAGGTGGGGACAATGCCTTTGCTGGTAGCCCTGGGCACAGGGCAGGAAATAGACAGTCCTGAGCACAGAGCTAGTCATACAGACACACCTAAACCAGTGTTTCTCAGCCACTTTTGAGTTGCAGCTGAAATTTGGGAAGATGGTACATCTAGGGCTGTAGGTATCTGCTAAGAAAGGAAATTTTGATATATCAATTTTTAGAGGTAACTCCAACCACAATAGAAAAACTAAACACCCAAAAACCTCAAAAATACTTGGTCAGATTAGATTGAAATTTGGTGATATTATAAAAAACATGTATTTTTTTTCGATAAATTTTGTATTTGGCATTATTTATTAATATTATGCTAACTTATTTGGTCTCTCCTGAGATTGTGCTTTTTGCAAACAAACGACAGGCTAGGAGTATTTGATGGGCCACGTGAATACCACCATTAACTAATAGGGTGGACGGACAATTGAAGAAGGGGCAGTGTCCTGGACAGAAAAAAGAGATCACAATATTGTGAAATGGAAAAAAGAAAAAGCAAAATGAAGATGCAAAGCTCAAAGGTTAGCAAGTGCTGGATTTTGCTGTTGACCACTGTCACTCATGAATACTGATTCTCATCTTAGTTATCCATGCTACTCTGTCAAACATCCGGCTCTGATCCCTCACCCCTGCTCTTTGATGGCTGCACTTAATGCATTAAGGGAGAACTTTGCCACCCCATGTGTTTCAACTGCAATGCTTCAGACTCCAAGAGAGATCCATACTGCCCCCTACTCTTCAATCGTGGCACTAAAATAGTGGAATAGCCTAATCTTGGTCTTGGATTGTGGTGCTTGAATTTGCACAGAACTCGAAGCTACTAATATAATTATTACTTATTATTTGGCTGAGTCTTTTATGCAAGGCAACATACAACATTTGAAATACAATTGGTTACATTTCTTTTATTTTTCAAATTGGAATACAGACCGGTGAAGTGACTTGTTCTTAGTCACACAGCATCAGTAGCAGGATTTGAACCCACAACCTTAGGTTTCAAGTGCTAGGGACAAAGGCTTAACCACTACAACACACTAACTACCAATAACATTAGCCCTTGGTTAGAAATATAAAAAAGACAAATATTGAAGGCAAAAAAGCACTTAGTAAGTTAACAGGCACTTCTAACACCCGTTGTCCTACAAAATTTCCTAGGTCAAAGTATTCAGACCCCTAAACTTTCTTCAGCCTTTATAGATTTCATTTTAAATGAACAAACTTGCTATTTTTGCCCATCAATCTACACTTGATAACCTGTAATGAAGAAGTATAAGCATGTTTTCATAAAGTTGTGCAAACCTATTGGAAACCAAACAATGAAATTTCTGATTGGTATAATACATCAGACCCTTAATTTACTACTTTGGCAGCTTTGAATTTTTGATGCTTTATGAGCTTTGCATCTGTTACATGGAATTTTCTTTGGTGGAACTCATAGAAAAAACATCAACACAAACATAAAATGCTAATCTTCATTCCTCAACTGTCCTCAATCATCCAGTTTAGTTAAGACCCATTTATATATTCAGCAACTATTCAGGCCAAGATGTTAAGTTCCTGTAGCTCATAACTTGTGGATCAATGCTTTTATGAAATCTGGCATTATTGATGATCCTAAAGCCATTTACCAGATGGAAGGAGAGTAAACAGAATGTGAGTGAGGTGAGACCAGTTGGAGAACATCTCAATTGCTTTGTATGTCAGTTTGTGAAAGTACTGTGAATTTACTGTGAGGATTTTGAATTTGGCCATTATTTCCTGTAACATGTTGAATTTCTTCAAAAACCTTCCAATGCCCTTTCTTGAACGTCACATATATGTTGTCCTACTGTGTTAGAAACGTGGCAAATGTGGTACCCAAGAACCCTGAAATTCTCCACAACCTGGCCATTGACGCATATAAAGGCGAGAGTAATCTATTGCCATATTTGAAGCCCATCAACAGTTATTTTGTTTTCTTGACATTTAATTCTGGATAATTTTGAGTACACAATGCCCATCCTTTATTTCTATAAATGGACATCATAATATGAAACATGCAAACTCGGTGTTGTTGTCACCAGGAAACTTAATGATGCTCAAAGAATTTACACAGGGAAATAAAGTACTTTATGTGTGACAACTAAAGTAATGATGATAAGAAACAAACATGTGGGGTACCTGTACTGAGGGTGATATTATGAACAATTGCTTTGACGTATCTAGGTCTGATTTATTTAATTTTTGGTATTTCATTGTTTAATTATTTCATCATGATGAAGAGAAAGTCTTTGCCTTTAGAATTAAGAAGAAAGGAAGTCCCAGCCCTTGAAGCCTCTCTGCTATTTAAAGGACCCAAACCCTAGAAGTTGGTTTTCATTTAGGAAGCTCTTTTCCAGGTTAAGAAGCCTGACAGTCACTAATTATCGATGGAACATTTTGGGTGTAATAATGTAGGGGCTGGAAGCGCTGAGCCTCTAAAGACACAATTCACATGCACTGCTGTGTGGGAGGAGGCAGGGTGATGAGGGAATAGGCAACAGTTGTATATAGTTCGAGCACTTCAATAAACAGTCAGTAGTTTTTGCCTGCATTAAGGAAACGTTATCTGGCATTTTTTCTTGCTTTGCAGGGCACTACAGAGGTGACCCCGACACTCTTGGATGATTCCAGAGTTCTGATGATCATGTCTGCCAATGCGGTGGTGTTAAAGTTACTGGAGTTTTGGGAACACCAAGCCGCAGTGTGGTTCACCCAAGCAGAGGCACAGTTTGTGTTGCAGAACATTATGGCAGATGACACGAGGTACTACTATGTCATTGCAGCTCTCAGTGGCTCTACAGTGTCCAGGGTGGTGATTCTCCTTGAAAATCCCCAGGACATGGACAAGTGTGTAACTTTAAAGGCATCCCTTTTAGAGACATATGGCCTCATGGAGTCAGAGCAGGCACGGCGGCTACTAACATTGCTGGGCCTCTGAGACGCGAAACCCTCCGCGTTGATGGACCGCATGTTAGCTTTGCTAGGTAGCCATAAGCCCTGTTTTATATTTAGAGAGCTGTTTCTCCAACAAATGCCGGAACAAGTGCGCACTGCCCTGACCAACATGACCATCATTGACTACAGACAGTTAGCCAAGATGGCCGACAGCCTGCACTCTGCTTTGCAGAGTTATCTTCCACCTGCAACCCTGGACAGTCCCATTAACAAGCCCACCTCTCGTACTGCTCATCCCCCGCCTGCTGCAATACAGACAACTGACCTGTGTTTTTACCATGCCTGATTTGACAAGAACACAAAGAAATGTCACTCTCCTTGTAAGTTTAACTCACCTGGGTCGGTCAACACTATCTCATCAGAACCTGCAGATCACCTACTCTACATAACAGATGCCCAGTCTGGCTGTCGTTTTCTATGGGATACTGGTGCACAAGTGAGTGTGCTTCCTTCATCACCTATTGATGTGGCTTCAAGGAGAAAAATACCCATTTTGGAAGCTGCAAATGGCACTAGGATCCCCACCTACGGAATGTAGCACACAACCTTATCTTTCAGTGGAAGGCGTTTCACTTGGACATTTGTCTTGGCTGAGGTGGCCAGGCCACTGCTGGGCACAGACTTCCTGTGTGCGAATGGGTTGTTAGCTGATGTTAAAAACCGTTGCCTTCTAGATGCAAAGGACTTTTACACCCTTCCCTGCACACTCAGCAGTATCACTGCCTCTGGCCCTGTATAATTGTGATAGCTATGACTTGCAACTTCACCCGCCTTCTCAACAAATTCCCACAGCTGTAAAAACCCACTTTTTCCACAACAGAAACCAAGCATGGAGTGGAACACTACATTTCTACCTCTGGTCCACCGGTTCACGCCCACGCCTGTCAGCTGGCCCCTGACAAGCTGGCTATTGCGAAGGCTGAATTTGCCAATATAGAGCGACTAGGGGTCGTACGCTGATCCGACAGCCCGAGGGCATCGCCCCTCCATATGGTTCCCAAACCAGGTGGAGGTTTCTAACCATGTAGGGATTACCACCACTTGAACGATCACACTGTCCCAGACTGCTACTCAATTCCACACATACAAGATTTCTCAGCACGGTTCTCTGGAAAAATAATCTTTTCAAAGGTGGACCTGGTCGCGGCTACCACCAAGTACCTGTGCACCTGGTGAACATCCCCAAAACAGCAGTTATCAACCCCTTTGGATTATTTGAACTCCTACAAACACCATTTGGCCTTAAAAACACTGCGCAAACATTCCAGAGATTAATGGATTCTGTCCTCAGAGATTTTGACTTCATTTTTGTCTACCTTGATGACATCTTGGTTGTCAGCTCCTCCAAAGTGGAGCACCTCACCCATCTCAGAGCTTTGTTCGAGTGCCTGAGCCTGCATGGGTTGATTATCAATCCCAGTAAGTGTCTATTTGGAGTGTCTGTCATAGATTTCTTGGGACATCACATTTCAAAAGAGGGTGTGATTCCTTTGCCTTCCAAAGTCTCTGTTGTCACTGATTTTCCACAACCCCGCACTACATGCACCCTCTGGGTACTCTTGGGCATGGTCAATTTCTACCACCGCTTCATTCCTCGGGCAGCACTCACTATGCAACCTTTATATAAGGCACTACAGGGCCAGTCCGCAAAGTCCCTTGTCACTTGGTCCAGAGGCATTTATGAATACCAAACGTGCTTTAGCTGACACGGCATTGCTCGTACATCTGTTACCTGACTCTCCACTTGCTCTTACAACTGACGTTTCAGACCATGCAGTGGGGACAGTGTTTGAACAGTGGACTGATGATGCATGGCAGCCATTAGTGTTTTTCAGGACACACACCGGGAACTACTGAGTTTGTACTTGGACATTAGACATTTCTGCTTTTTGCTTGAAGGCCGGCCATTCACTGCATTTGTTGACCACAAATCACTTGTTCTCGCAAGGTCACTAAGCCGTGGTCTGCCCAACAGCAACGACATCTGGCTTACATATCAGAGTTCACAACAGATGTCCAGCATGTCCAGGATAAGAGCAATGTGGTGGCTGACTGTCTCTCTCGGCTCGCATCAGCAACCATACACATTGGAACTGACTACTCCCAGCTGGCAGCTGACCAAGCCGAGGACCAGGAGGTCCAAGCTCTTCAATCCACAGACACCAGCCTGCACTTGTCACAGGTGTAGTTAGAAGGCAACGCTGCTAAGATCCTGTGTGACACCAGTGCAGGTTACCCATGCCCAGTTGTCCCCAGCAACTGGAGATGGCACATCTTTGACACTATACACAGCCTCTCACATCCAGGACAAAATGGTGGTGAGCAAAATTTGTTTGGCGGGGCCTCAAAAAAGATGTCCATAGCTGGGCAGCGGCTTGTGTTGCATGTCAAAAGGCTAAACTACATCGCCATGTTAAAGCCCCACTGACACCTTTCTTGGTGCCTGCTTGCCATTTTGACCATGTTCATGTGGACCTGGTAAGTACCCTTCCTCCTTCTCATGGTTTTACACACCTGCTCACTGTGGCTGACAAGACCACCAGGTGGCCCGAAGCTGTCCCTTTGACATTCACAGCTGCAGCAGAAGTAGCAAGAGCCTTTATCAACACTTGGGTTGCATGGTTCGGCATGCCATCCCACATCACATCCAACTGAGGTGCACAGATCACTTCACAGCTCTGGGCTGCAATGGCACAAGACCTTGGGACAACCCTGCACCATACCACTGCCTACCACCCCCAAGCTAATGGCCTTTGTGAGCGATTTCACCAATCGCTAAAGTCAGCCCTCAAGGCCTCCCTTACCAACGACAGTTGGGTCGACCATCTGCTGTGGGTACTGTTGGGGTTACGTACAGCTCCAAAAGAGGATCTGCAAGTCTCGTCCGCTGAACTGGTGCTTGGCCAACCTCTTCGTGTGCCTGGGGATTTTATCCCTCAGAATTCTGCCCCCTGGACTGCATCCTGACAGCAATCTCTGCTCCCAGACACAGCAGTCACTTTCCAGACGGTACCTCTTGCCCAGCACAGCTCCCCTCACTCCTGGCTTCCATGCCACCTGCAATCAGCTAAGTTTGTGTTTGTCTGGAACAAGGCTCAACCCACTGAAGCCACCTCATTATGGCCCTTTCCGAGTTCTGGAACACGGAGACAAAACGTTCCTGCTTTACATCAGTGGCAAACAGCAGATGGTCTCGGTGGATTGCCACAAGCCTGCACATTTGGATTCCTCTAAGGTTTTTGTCTCTTTTCTGGCACCTGTTGGTGACCTGGCACCTGCTTCTTCTAACACACCTGTACCTACTGAGCATTCAGATGTTAGTTCCCCAGGTCTGGTCACAACCCCTCCAACCCACACTCGGACAGGGTGCATGGTGCGTGACCAAACAAAGTAAACATTGCCTGTGCTTATGAATTCTGGAGGGACCTGTGTAGCAGCTGGAAGCACTGCGCCACTAAAGACACAATTCAGTGCAGTGTGGGAGGATGCGGGTTAATGAGGGAATAGGCAACAGTTGTATATAGTTAAAGCACTTCAATAAACAGTCAGTAGTTTTTGCCTGCATTAAGAAAATGTTATCTGTTGTGTTTTCTTGCCTTGCAGGGCACTACAATAACATAAATAAATGCATGTGAAATAACAATAAATAAATAATAGCAAATGGTGAGCATCAATAATTATTATCTTTTGACTCTGCACACTAAATAAAATATGCATTGAAATGAAAACTGTCATTTTCACCTGTCAAAGTTGAGTACTGTTTCTTGATCAGTGAATTGCTGGAGGAGTGGATGTACATTAAATCTTAAGCCATCAAGTCCTACATTTACAGCAAGTACTACAGGTGCAGAATCCAGACGATAAATTTAGGGCTTCCTGAATTAAGGTAGTCACGACATGTAGTAATTCAAGGCAACTTTTTCTTGTGCTCAAAAGCACACAGTCATACTTTTGAGCACTGTATGTATTTGCATAGCACACTTCTTTTCTTTTTTAATACTACAGTAACAAAAGTGTCCAGACTAATTTGCTACTTTACAACACTTTTTATTTTCTCTAATACTGACACTATATGTTTTGTCTTCTTTAGCAATATTCTGGGTATGAGGACCTCTATATTAGTGACTTCTTTTTTCTAATATATATTGTTACGCATTTGCATCAAAGGATTCCTCATGGGCTTGATCAAGGTATGTGATAACCCGCCAGGGCAAGAGGGGGGCGCTGTTGCAAACATTCTCTTCTTCTTCTTTTCCTGCAGCACCAAGAAACCACCTATTGAGGGCACTTAGGCCAACCCGTTCCAGTCTGGTACACTGTATTATCCATGAAGGGAAAATGTCTTTTCATATAACATTTTGGGAATCAGAGTGCAGATTCAGCCAATGTACAGCACCTCTAGAGCAATTTTCAGGTTAAGGGCCTTGATCAAGGGACTAATGAAGTAGGATCCCTTCTGGCAGTAACATGATTTGAACCAGCAACATTCCAGATACCACCACAGATCCTTAGCCTCATCTACCCATTTTATGACACAGTTTAGAATCACAAAGAGGTGGAACCTGTTTCAACCTCATCAACAGCAGACAGGAAATAACCCTGTATAGGATCTCTTTTGAAAACCTTGTCTCACTCTATAGGAGGAAAATTAGAGTACCCTGAGAAAAATTCACATAGACATGGGCAGACCATAAAAACTCCACATACTGTAGATGGTGACTGGGCTGGAATTATGACCTGGGATTCTGAAGGTTTGAGGTTGCAGCGCCACTCACTGTGCCACCATGCTACCAATTTATATAGTCTATACAAAAGTAATATTAGTAATACAGTGTATGTAAATAAGTAATAATAATTCTTTACATTTACACAGCTGTATGTATATATTTACAGAGAGATCAATAAACAGAAAGACCCTGGCAGGTAACCACTAGGGAACCCTTCTCCTATAAACACATTTTTAGCTAATACCCCCAACAATGTATTAGAGTATAATAATATTATTAAGCAAAATGAAAATTGGTAACATTTCCAAATGTTGAGAGTTAACTAGGCTGGGTTAGTGAACTCATTCTTTGAATACCAAGAAGCTGGAAATGATTCAGGAATCCAGAATGCCTGCAGAGCATGTGGAGAAGACTGGGAGAATACAGCAGGTTTATGAAAATAAGCTATTAAATGTTTCATTTCAGTAGATGATTCTGTTTATT
The DNA here is from genome assembly GCF_016835505.1 of Polypterus senegalus. Classification (NCBI taxonomy): domain Eukaryota; kingdom Metazoa; phylum Chordata; class Cladistia; order Polypteriformes; family Polypteridae; genus Polypterus; species Polypterus senegalus. The sequence continues at coordinate 136,751,409 of NC_053155.1, read as the reverse complement.
TGTCTTGCTCCTGTGTAAGCTATATTGTCTGGTCAAAATATATAATTAATCTTGTATATTAATATTGTATTACATTTGTATATGTTTTGCCTATCTGGTCAAAGGATACTCTCAAACTGTAAACATTTTTAAAAAGAAATTAGCAAAAATTAGTTCATGCAATGACAATAACCTGGCATAAGTGTTGGCGCTACATTGCTGCTGCTTCAAGAGGCTGGGTTCCAGTCCAGGCTCAGTCACCGCTTGTGTTGAGTCTACATGTTCTCCTTGTGTTTGAATCATTTCTCTTTGCCGTAGGTGAGGTCATTTGGTCATGTGTCAGTGAGTGCAGTAAGTGTGTCCTGCAATGGAATGGTGTCATGTCCAATGTCATTTCTCCTATACTGGATTAAGTAGGATTAAAAATGAACTGTGGGTATTATATGTCAAATTTTTATTTCTATTTAATTTTAATATAGATCTCTTCACTTGACTGGGCACATGCTCAGAGGACCGTAATAAGCTTTCAAATAAAATACAAATTACAAAATTGTTATTTTATGTTATACTAGCTGTGTTACCCGACTAAGATGGGTTGAAATCTAAGTAATCAACATAGACCTCAATGTTAATGTTCACAGTACACCATCTACTGGACTTTATTTTGTAATGCAAGTAATTATAAATGTATTGCATTTCTCATTCCAACAGATGGTGTATCACAAGCATTTGTAGCAATAATATAATGTAGTACAACAAATGTTTGTGTTGTGCCAACTGTTGGAATAACAAATGCAATGCATATGTCTCTCTTATATGCCATTTGGGATGGGATTCGTTAACACTAGAATCCCTGAAGCCTACAAAAATCCCAGGCCACCTTAAATTCATTCTAACCCTACATTAGCATCTTTTCTTTTGCAAATGTGTCGATCAGCACAAGAAGCAAGCAGCCTGACTTCACACAGATTATTCTCAGAGCTAAAGTCTGTTTATCTGGGTGTGAGTTGCCTGGAATTATAGAGGGTAATTATAATATCTTCATTTGGAATACTTACATTCAATGTGTTTTTCTTGTCTACAACAATCTATGTAAATGTAGAATGACTGGAAATACGAAACAGGAATTGTTGAACACATAACTAAAACAGAAACGTTTTTCATGTTTTAGTAATGACATGAAGTGTATAATGGGTGAAGACCAAATATCAAATAAACACTTCCACAAAAGGTACATGTATAACAAAACATTTAAGAATATAACTGAAGAAAAAGAAATCGGGTTAGGGTACGATGATGACACAACCGCTAGGGTGGTACAACGGTAAGAACTGCTGACTCATAATCAAGAGGTCGCTTGGGTACTAAGGTGTCTACAGCTGCAGGTGAAAGCAGCCTTTAGGCCTGGTGCAGCTGCATTATTCTTATGTGTGACTGGACGTTTCTTGCAGAGAGGGCTTCTCTTTGTCCAATGTAAAACCCTCATCCTCATCTGAGTTCACCTTTGTTATAGCATGTCTTTATTTGAAAACAGGAGTGCCAGATCGGGGGGAGTGTAAATGTAAATTAGAGAATAAAACTGAATAATAAAAAAACACTAACCTTTACAAGTACCATGAAGTTACACCGGCTGTTACAGATTCGAATCAAATGTATGTTTTTATTGTATAATAGTAACAATAAGAGCAGCTCACTACTCAAAATGCTAATTCTGGAAAGCACCTGGAATCAAGCCAGTGACCTCTTGAGTCTGCAGTTCTCACTGTTTCAACACTCTAACATGATTTCCTTTTCTGGGGTTATATTCTTGAATAAAAGCACACTTGTTTTGTTATAAATGTACCTTTTATAAAAGTGTTTATTTCAGTTTTCACACATTATACATTTCAAGCTTGCTGCTTGTGCTGATCCACACATTTGCAAAACAAAAGATGCTAATGGAGAGGTGCGAAGGAATTTAAAGCGGCCTGGGATTAACACTTTTTTCGTAGGCTTCAGGGATTCTAGTGTTAAAGCAGTGTTAGAGTTTATGACATACCATCTGTTGGAATGACAAATGTAACACATTGTATTACTACAAATGATTTGAAATGTTGGAATAACAGAGACAGAGTAACTGGAAGGACATACAGATACATAGAGACAAAAACACTTATTCTTTTATTAAGGTGAATGTATATGTATATGTTATATAATGTTATATGTAAACACAGCTGCATTATTTGCTTCAGAATATAGTGAGTTTGTAAGCAGATAGATTCAGTGACAATAAAAAAGTATAACAGAAACAAGTATGAAGTATGGCAGAAAAACTATCTCTAATACACATTTTCCCAGCAGTATAACTAAATACCTGCAAATGGCTGGTGACCCATTAAGGGTGTTTCCTGCCTGGTGCCCAAATACAGTGGGGTTGGACTTTGGGCTTCCACATCCTTAAATGTAATGCAATGTAATGTTATGACTAAAGTTACAAAAACAAGAGGTTTCAAAGAAAAGTGAAAAAAAATTACAAGTGTAAAATCTCTGGAGCTTTCAATGTCACCTTTCCTTTGGGGATAGCAGTTATAAACAATACATAATGATGACGTCTGTATGGCTGTTGAATATTTTGCTTCTAGGTTTGTTGCACGCACCATCTGCTTTAAAAAAATTTCTCTGTCTTGACTTGGTGTAGAAAAAAATGTTTCATCAATTTGACAAGGTCAGTTTAGGAATGCTATGCAGAAAAGTAGAATGTTTTCCTTTGAAATTTTGGTCAAGAGTGATGTGCAAGTTCCTTTGTCCTTAAGTAATTTAATGAAAAAATCAATTTCCTTGCTTTAGCTTGAGTTTCATTTATTTTTGTTTATTAAATCATACAAGAAGACCAGGCATGATTTTAATAACTTGGCATCTACAGTGGTGTGAAAAACTATTTGCCCCCTTCCTGATTTCTTATTCTTTTGCATGTTTGTCACACAAAATGTTTCTGATCATCAAACACATTTAACCATTAGTCAAATATAACACAAGTAAACACAAAATGCAGTTTTTAAATGATGTTTTTATTATTTAGGGAGAAAAAATCCAAACCTACATGGCCCTGTGTGAAAAGTAATTGCCCCTGAACCTAATAACTGGTTGGGCCACCCTTAGCAGCAATAACTGCAATCAAACGTTTGCGATAACTTGCAACGAGTCTTTTACAGCGCTCTGGAGGAATTTTGGCCCACTCATCTTTGCAGAATTGTTGTAATTCAGCTTTATTTGAGGGTTTTCTACCTTTTTAAGGTCATGCCATAGCATCTCAATTGGATTCAGGTCAGGACTTTGACTAGGCCACTCCAAAGTCTTCATTTTGTTTTTCTTCAGCCATTCAGAGGTGGATTTGCTGGTGTGTTTTGGGTCATTGTCCTGTTGCAGCACCCAAGATCGCTTCAGCTTGAGTTGACGAACAGATGGCCGGACATTCTCCTTCAGGATTTTTTGGTAGACAGTAGAATTCATGGTTCCATCTATCACAGCAAGCCTTACAGGTCCAGAAACAGCAAAACAACCCCAGACCATCACACTACCACCACCATATTTTACTGTTGGTATGATGTTCTTTTTCTGAAATGCTGTGTTCCTTTTACGCCAGATGTAACGGGACATTTGCCTTCCAAAAAGTTCAACTTTTGTCTCATCAGCCAACAAGGTATTTTCCCAAAAGTCTTGGCAATCATTGAGATGTTTCTTAGCAAAATTAAGACGAGCCCTAATGTTCTTTTTGCTTAACAGTGGTTTGCGTCTTGGAAATCTGCCATGCAGGCCGTTTTTGCCCAGTCTCTTTCTTATGGTGGAGTCGTGAACACTGACCTTAATTGAGGCAGGTGAGGCCTGCAGTTCTTTAGACGTTGTCCTGGGGTCTTTTGTGACCTCTCAGATGAGTCGTCTCTGCGCTCTTGGGGTAATTTTGGTCGGCCGGCCACTCCTGGGAAGGTTCACCACTGTTCCATGTTTTTGCCATTTGTGGATAATGGCTCTCACTGTGGATCGCTGGAGTCCCAAAGCTTTAGAAATGGCTTTATAACCTTTACCAGACTGATAGATCTCAATTACTTCTGTTCTCATTTGTTCCTGAATTTCTTTGGATCTTGGCATGATGTCTAGCTTTTGAGGTGCTTTTGATCTGCTTCTCTGTGTCAGGCAGCTCCTATTTAAGTGATTTCTTGATTGAAACAGGTGTATCAGTAATCAGGCCTGGGGTGGCTACGGAAATTGAACTCAGGTGTGATACACCACAGTTAGGTTATTTTTTAACAAGGGGGCAATTACTTTTTCACACAGGGCCATGTAGGTTTGGATTTTTTTCTCCCTAAATAATAAAAACCATCATTTAAAACTGCATTTTGTGTTTACTTGTGTTATATTTGACTAATGGTTAAATGTGTTTGATGATCAGAAACATTTTGTGTGACAAACATGTAAAAGAATAAGAAATCAGGAAGGGGGCAAATAGTTTTTTACACCACTGTATTTCCTATTTATAACAATGAGGCACATACTTACACATTTTTGTTTAAAGCCAGTCACAACAGAACCAAATACAAGCATCTCTAGTTGATCCGGGAGTAAAATCCTTCTTATTTTGTGGACATGTACTTTATATTCTTAACCAAACACTCAGTTTGTCTCTCAGTAGTCTTTTTTAAGGCTAGTTGATCCACTGTTCTTTTCATATCTGTTATGATTTGATCCCTTTTTAAAATATTTCCTGGCTTAACAATACACCTTTTTGAAACAAGTGTTTTGACTTATGATAAACCTGATGATTTAAATTGTTTAAAATATACTTAAGATGTTTTGTTCATTTTCAAGGGTGTTTTCGATAGCATATTGTTTTGTATAGGGCATCCCAATGCTGTGGGTCTTGTACCTATTGTTGCTATTCTTACCAACCAAGAACTCACAACTGAGCATCGTCAACTGCGCAGCAGTATATAAGGACACCACCATGCACTCCTGGGCCATCCGAAATTGAATACAGATTAATCTCATGTAGCGATGTGTGTAACTGCTGGTAGGTAAGGCAGGATCATCAAGCACCGGTCAAACATGTGCGAAAGAAATCTCTCAGTCCAAAAGTTCATTTTAAAAGTTTTAGTGAAAATTCAAAGCAAACAGTTCACACAAGAATAAAGAAAAAGGTTGTTACACATGTAGAACAAAAGGCAAAATTGGAAAAAAATGTTTCTTCTCTAAACTTAACTTTCCTTGTCAACTTCAGTTGTTTCTATACTTAAAAATGCCTTCAGTACGCTCTAAGCATACAGCGTTCAGTAGAGCACATTGCATTACATTCTGTTGGGCACATTAAGGCACAGTGCCCTCCATGCCTTATTTACAGCAAGGCAGGACACTAACTGAGACTAATCTATAGTCAGAGGGACAAAAAATAGAATATACCGATTCAATTCAGCTTGTGGGGCTTATAAGAACCTCCCATAGACTATGCACTAATATATAAGCAAACATTTAATATAATTTAAATAACTAGCAAATGGTTCTTACAATGTGCTTTAGTCTTTGTTCTTCTTGACTTGGTTTTGATAAGAATGTGTCTCAACTCTCAACCACGATTTTTAGTTCACAATAAAGGCTTCCGTGAAAGATACAAGTAGGATTAACTCTTTGGTTACAAATTCAGTTTTGACTACTGTGGTCAAATGAAGAATTGAAAGTCCAAAGGAGAAATGTTGGGGAGCCAACCCAGTTGTCCCCATGTAGTAAAAATATCAAACACGCGTTCTGCATCTCTAAATGGAAGAAAACACTTCCAAAATCAAAAGGTCACCATGTAGGAGCTCCATCTTGCAGTGTGCTCTTTTCACAGAGTGACACCTCTTTCCAGTGGCCTCAGGATTTATAGCTGGGTGACCAGAAGGGGCAGAGTTAAATGCCCTCATTAGGCGTTTTCTCAATAGTGTTGGGAATAGAAGAGGACATTGTTCTGGCACTGCCAGTTAAGTTCTAATTGTTTATCAAACGTCTGTAACCATAACATAAAAATCCTAATGCTGCTGCTGCTGCAGGAAGCCAATGTGACAGGAAGTAGAAAGTGGGTGCAGCAGTAAGCATGGTGTGTTTATTATCTTGGTGTTTGGTCACTCAAACAATTCTTCACCATCCTGCATAGTTAGCCCTTGTGAAAACATTCCCTGTACGTTTTCTCTTTTTTTGTAGTTTTATAGCTTTTGTTTAAGTAACTTTGTTTAGGGAATGTCAAAATAAATGTTATATTTCAACATGTAAATTTACTGAGCTTTCAGCTGTTAAGCTCTTAGTTATAAATGCTGCTGCATTTACTTTATGTTACTTATACAAGTACATATTAGTGTTTGTTTGTATTTGTATTTACCGTTTCACACCATTTGTGTAATTAAACATTCTGAACATCACTTCGTGGTTCCGGGAATTATTGCATGAAGGTGTTTAGCTTGTTGGATAATTGAACAGGAAATTCAGTGAGGCCAGTACAGACATATTTAATGCCAGTGCCCCCTCTTGACCTGGGGTAGTACTGTAGTACATACCTCAGATACCCCAGAGAGTGATCTACTGTTGCACATGTGTGACACTATGCTTCATTTCCTGCTTCATATTAAAGTCATTTTTTGTGCCTTTTCACTTTATGACTCAAACAATATCTGATTAGCATATGAAGTTTCACTGCATTTTGTACATTTAACAGTATTGACCCTATACACCTATATCTGTGTCTAGTCAAGAGATATTTCAGTATTATACTGTAAAAATGGCTTCAATTGTTGCTATATTCCAAGAATCAGCAAATAATATAGTGAAAAGCAGTGGAATACTAAGATTTTGAAGAACTCTGCAGAACAGCATTTCCTACATTGTGTCATTGATGGTCCATTGCTCTTACCTAGTCTATCCTGTAAGTTTTCTTCAGCCTCTGGCCTGTCCCTTATCTGTTTGGTGCTGCTTAGCAGTTATGGTGCTGCAGTTACATGACTGAGGGACAGAGGAGTAATTGGGGAAGCATGAACACTGCTTTCTGCAAAAATTGCCACAATAGTCAGTTGTGTTTTTGGATTCTGGCTTTACCTTTACTTTTTGACTAGCAGTAGTGCTCTTCTAACGATTTACCCTATTTTAACCTGTTATTTGAGCTCTGATTTGATTTTTTCCCTTTTAGGATTTGTCCATTGTATCGTCTGCTATTCCATTTATGACCTCTTTATGGCCTTCCAGATACAAACTTTCAATTAGAACCTATTTAAAAGCACTATATGATGTGACAGATTGGGGCTCTATTGACCCCTTGAACCCTCAGACCAAACGTCAGACACCAAATAAAAGTCCAATAATTGACTTTATTATTACACAACAGTGCACCAAGCACCCTCCTATCCACAACACTCATTAAATTACTCAGATTCACAATACAATAAACTCTCCACCACTCCCAGACGCATTGCCCTCCTACCACCCAGCTCAGCTCGCCGTCTGGGAGCTGTCACAGTCCTTTTAAAGTCCCTGACCCGGAAGTGTTCCAATCCCCAGTTTATGTGATCCTTATCACTTCCGGGTCAGATAAAAAGTTCTTTTTGTCATCCCGGAAGTGCATCACTTCTGCTGTCGCTCTGCCTATGACGCACTTCCGGGTTATAGGGCAAATATGACTCTCTATGCCTCCCTGCAGCGTCCTCTGTTGGCCCCTGGGGTATCCAGCAGGTTTGTAGGGGAAAACTCCAAAGTCCATGATTCCCTGCTGGTATCCGGGGCACCTCCATGCTGCAGGGAGAGCTTCATCTTGCGGCCTGGGGGTATTGGCCGTGATAACAAGCCGGCTATAGACCACAATGGTCAAAGGTTTTGTGGATGCCTGACCATCACACCTATAGGAGTTTCTTGGACATGGAGTCCCTCCATCCCACCCTTTGTGGCTATAACAGCCTCTACTCTTCCAGGAAGGCTTTGCACAATATTTTGGAGTGTATCTGTGGGAATTTGTGTTGCGTGGTGTTGTGTTGGTGTTACTGGTGTTCCCAGAAGGAGTTGTTTAATCTCGCAGGGCACCCTGTATATCGTCGAGAGGAGTCCCAGTGCATGGCTCAATGGGAACTCCAGTCTGTACCAGGAACTGAGAAGAATGGCTGCAAGGGCTCTGAGGGCAGTTAAAGAGGCATTTGTTAGAGGAATCTGTGAGCAAGTGACACACCATCTTTGGTCTAGCGACCCATATCCTGCTTACAGAGGAATCGAAGCATTACGCACATCCAAATCTGTTCCTCAGTTAGCTGCAGTCAGGGCAGCTGATGGAATGGTCCTTACGGAGGACACTGCAGTTGTGACCTGCTGGGCTGACTACTTTGAGCAGTTGTTTAAAGCTGATCCTCCAGCTAGGACATTGGATATCTCAGGGTCCATGGTTCTTGAGGCTAATCCTCTAATTAGCTGTGAACCACCCAATCTCACTGAGATTGCACAGGTGGTGAACCAGCTGAGGGGAGGAAAGTCTGCAGGGATCTATGGTATCCGGAGTGAACTTCTCCAGGCTGGTGGTAAGGTTGTCCTCCTGGCATTGCAAGTAATCTTTGCTTCCATAACTCTATGCAAGTCACTCAAGTTCCTCCACACCTAACTCCTTAAACCATGTCTTTATGGATGTGGCTCTGTGCAAAGGGGCAAAGTCACACTGGGATACAAAAGGGCCTTCCCCAAACTGTTGCCACAATGTTGGAAGTGCATAATTGTCTAAAATGTCCCTGTATCCGATAGCATTAGCAGTACCCTTCACTGGAACATTATGAACTAAACCGAACCTGAAAATCAGCCCCAGACCATTATCTCCCTGCCACCTATCTTTAAAATATATATATAATTTGGTCCGGAAAGTAGCATTCTCCTGACATTTGCCAAACCCAGATTTGTCCATCAGACTGCCACTCCAGGAAACATGTTTGCACTGCTCCGGGGCTCAATGGTGGTGTGCTTGGCATTTTGCTTAGAGATCTTATTTCATAAAGCACCTGATGCACAATACTTGAGCTGTTCAAACTTTGTTGCGAATGATGCAATAGAGGATATCTGAATTTTACACACTATGTGCTTAAACCCTTGGTGGCCCTGATCTGTGAGTTTGCATGATCTACCACTTTGTGGCTGAGCTGTTGTTGCTCCTTGATGCTTCAATTCAGACAGTCAGTCATTCTCCAACCCACTTACACCTGAGCAGGGTCACATGGGTCTGCTGGAGCCTATCCCAGGAAGCATATGGCACAAGGCAAAGCAAGGAAGGCACCAGTCCATCGTATAATGAATATTCAGTCACCCACACACACCAAGCAGACAGTGCCACATTTAAAATCACTGTGCCCATTGTATTACCAATGTTTTTCAATAAAGATTGCATGGCTATGTGTTTGATTTTATGCAAATGTTAACAACGAATGGGTATGAAACACCAAAATTCAATAGTTTGCAGGGGTGTTTACATAGATTTGTTAATATAATATATATATTATTTATCCTTTCTCCATGATTGCTGTGGTAGAAATTTAACATCTTATTAAATTAAGAAACATCCCCTAACAGGACCAATCAGTTATATCAAATTGGAGAAAAGCTGTTCATTGTATCTTTTAATTACTCCTTGGCAAAATGCCTTAGAGGGAGCATTATTCAAAAGCATTTAGAATAATCTGAGAAACAATAGAGGTTCATTTTATAAACTATTGAATTTACATGCAATGTCAATCAATGCATACATTTTACTCTGGTTGGTTCATTTGTTTACACCCAAATGATTTATATAAAATAAAAGTCTGTTATATTATATTCTGGTTCTTCGTATACCTTCCAGTTGCACCACCACCCTTGAAATTTCTGTGCATATAACAATTCTCATGTGTAGGACATGTGCTGATTTCTTAGTCATCTCTTAGTCATCCTTCAGTACATTTTGTATATTACATCAGCCTTTCTTCTGGTACATTATTTACTTGACCATCTCAGTATTTTTCTCATATTTCAGTGTACATTTTGTTGTTGACTTGACCTTTATCTGGTTTCCTGGTGTGTCTGAACAGGTTTTCTGACATTTATTAAGATTTATGCAATTTCTTTAAGATGAATACCATGTTACCCTAAAATTATTCTTCCACAATGCAGATCGTACATGGATCTGCCTCTGCTTTGGTAAATGTAACCAGTCATGATTTACAGTATGGCATGTTGTGCTGCCACCCTCCAATTCAGTTCATCTCAGGGAAGAGCTCACACTGAGGAGCTGTGCTGCAGAATAAAATTTTATCATTTACTTCTCGGCCTATTTTTCCTAAATAGTACAATTATTTTGGAATGATGTTACTTACACCGCACACTGGGTAATACCTTCCCTGGTGTCAGTCCTAACTGCCTATATCAATATTTCTTGTCTAGCTTCACTTGATATGGTTTCAGTCCACTCTGACTTTTTGTCCTCTTTGTCACTGCAGTCTGTGATGGAAGCTAACCGTAGTTCAGCTCTCTTCATCTGTTGTTGCATTTGCTGTAGTTTCTCTGTGCTAGCTAATTTAACACTAGAAGTTGTAAAAAAAAGCATGGCAGAACACCACAAGAAGAACTGGGATTGGGACACCACAGGGTAACAGCTTTATTTGAGGCAAAGCAAAAATAATAAAAGAGTAAGGGATAGGATATCCCCGGTGGGTCTTGCTTCTAATCAATCCATTAAAAGATGTTGACTGCGTCAGTCGTGAGATTTGAAGTGGTGAAATCTGAGAGAGGTGATGTTATTGTTCCTCAGCCAAGTCAGGGGACGTAACAGGAAAACTTTTCATGTGTTTCACCCAAATCCTTCTATTGTGCACAATTTACTGGAAATCAGGCCCTGAGGCACACAAAACACACTAATTTGACAATGTCCGTTACTAAATAAGCCCAATATTTACCATTGTCACGTATGCTACTCATTTTCGTCTTGTACTTGTTGAATTTTTTTTTTTCGCTCAGTAAATGTTATACTGTTCTTATTAATCAATTAGTGACACTTAACTCTGTGATCATATTTCTGCAACTTATCAGTTCCCTTCCCTAATACATACCCAAAAGTGGAAACACAATGTAGGTAATGTTTGGTGACCATCACTCAACCATTTATCAGCTGGGATTTTAATCAGAACATCAGAAAGATGATGGTGTTTCATAAAATTAGCTATAAGACATCATAGTGTACCCAAAGTATATCATTCCAAATAAGATAGAGCAGTTCTTGTCACCTTTAAAAGACTATAGCTGTGTCCTGTGTTAACCCAAGTATATACATTGTGCAATTTTGGCATGATTTTAAGCCCAATTTTTTTTCTTAGTTGGCAGTAATTTCAGCTTCTTTGACTGTCGTTTCACATGCAGTATGATTTCATCTTATGACTGGGCTGTCATATGATTGGAAGAATTTCTATCATGTCAGAAATTTTCCTTGGCTATCTTGTTGTTTGAGCAGTCTTATGAGTTGATTTTCTGATGTCCCCAAAATTCGTTGTGCAGTGACTACAGGCTGTGTGTATGTGTGTCACAGAGAGAACACATTGTATGGAGAGCCTGGAGGTGAGGTTAACCTCTGGCTAACACGTTAACAGAGTTCCAGTCAACAGTTTGGCCAGATGATGTATTGAATTTGAGTTTGAAGAGAAACAATATAACATCAGTGAGAAATGATTGGTATTGTATTTCAGAATTTTCATTGCCGAGAAGATGTCCGAGTTTCACATGATAAGCAATTGCAATTCCACTTTCTGGGTGTTAGTTAAATCATCCCCAATAGTGACCTCAGTCTGAAGGGTTGCTGTGGCCGTGAACAGGACTTTGTGAATGTCATGCCACTCCTTTAAAAGATTAACATGCAAAATTTATACAGGTTTCCGCCGTCCATAAATTGTAACTTTATAATTCACAGGGAACATACGCTCTTCTACCACGACCGGCCCTTGCCATTCAGCGTGAAATTTTTGTGGATCGGATCGGATCAACAACAGCATGCGATCTCCCTTCTTAAACTCGTGGAGTTTACTCATCTTGTCATAATGACATTTTTGTGCCTCCTGCTCACGCTGCTGATGCACCACCACATTAGAGGACAATCTGGCAATCTGTTCTTGTAGTGAAACAACTCGGTGAACAAACCTCCCCCCAGGGGGCGTCTCACAATTTCCCATCCATTCATCCCGAAAAATGTCCCACCCCGCGTGGTCACCGGCCAGATAATAGTTCGAAGGGGCTCATCCCAATTGACGCTTGTGGGGCCTCCCAGACAGCAAACAAGAGGAAAGGTACAAGTGTATTCAACGAAGTTGGATCATCTTGGGCTACCTGCCGAATCATCAGTTTTAGTTTTATTAAATGGTTTAGTCAGGCCATTCGTCTGCAGAGGATAGACCGTGGAGTGTAGCTGTTTAATTCCAAAACTTTTGCATTAACTGCTTCATGATGTAAGACATAAAGGGTGTGCCCTGATCTGTGAGAATCTCACGAGGAATACCAATATGTGTGAATGTATCTAGGAGTGCTTTTGCAATAGTTTGGGTGTCTGCCCATCGCAGCACTGCTACTTCTGGGTATCTAGTGGCGTAATCAATTAACATAAGCATATACTGAAAGCCACTTTTACTCCTGGGAATTGGGCCAACAATATCTAATCCTACCATCTCAAAGCTGTCTAAAATAGGCATCGGTACAAGGGGTGCACTGGCGGGTCTGTGAGCGGAAACTTTTTGACAGTCGGGACAGGCTTTACAAAATTGCTCCACAACCCGGCCCATATTAACCCAATAAAAGCATTCTGAAATGCGTTCCCTCATCTTTTTCGTGCTGTGGTGCCCCCCAAAACATGACTGGGACCAGGTTTTAAAACCTTCCTTCTCTCTGTGCCTACTTGTAGCCTTATAAGGAGTCAGCTGGAGCAAGTCATGGTGGAGTACATAGAGGTCGCTACCAGAGTCTAACAGTACTGAGCACTACCGTCCAGCCAATGCAATAGAGACCTTAAAATTGTCCTTCTTTAACATCTTGGGGGAAACTTGCAAGTTGCATATCTGAGCCAGACCAATAGCCATTGTTTGTGTAGGTGGGAGGTGACACAAATGTCCCAGTTGGTCACAGCAAAAGCAGGTGTGTTTAGTCCACACTATGGTGTTCACACTCTGGCACCTTCTACTAGTGGCACTGGCAACCCTGAAGGTCTGTACTGGCTCAATTGAAACCGGGGTCAAGCCTGATGGCTTGTGCACCTTCTAGTCTGCAGGTCAGATCCAGCACTGAGTGGACATCATTCCTTAGCTGTTCCTCACAAAGTCTCTTGTATATCCCTGACAGGACTGCATCAATAACAAGCTTCTACACAATGCAATCTAAAGGGTCTCTGTGGATCCAGGTTTGAATCAGGTCCACTATGCCCTGGATCTGTCCTCATACAGGGCGATCTGGATCAATATGCCACAGCCGAAACTGACGCCCCTTGACAACCGGGCTCATAGTCGTGTGGAGGAGGATCTGTTGCTTCATGTACAAAGTAGTCATAATCATTGAGGAGGGAGATTTCGTACAGCTTGGAGGGCTTCTCCGGTTAAAAACAGGGCTAAAATATCTGTGCAGGCTCCCTTGTCCCAGCGCATTAATGTTGCCATATATTCAAAGCAGAATAGGAAACATCCAGGGTCGTCTGAGGGAGCCATCTTCAGCAGCACATCTTCAGGCCACACCAAGACAGCTGCGGCTGCCGAGCCTCATCTTGCTCTGGGTTTTGCTGTATTTCTTGGGGATCCATCTGTGCGAGGACCCCCTGCAACTGATATACTGTCTTCCACAGGTGAGGTGATTGCGCTTCGGGACGCTCTTCGTTGGGTCATTCCATTGGGGGGAGTCCCAAAAGAGTTTAGAAACCTCATAGCCTTTATTAATATGGCATTTTACAAGCTCTCTACCATTACCTATTTTGCAAAGCCAAATTTTAATTATTGTCTTACAAATTATTAGATAATGGGTTTAGAAAATGGATGGATGGATGATTAGTTTAACGTAATTGTAAAGTTCATCTTAACTTCTAATATACATATTTAAGACATTTACTCTCTACTAGAATCTAGAAAATTAATGTACATCCCACACCAAGTGATGTCTCTAATCTAAGTGTGCTTTGCTGCATTTAAACAGGAATTTATAGATGGTGTTCATCAATGTAAGTAATTCTTGAATATGTTCATATGAGAGGTATTTTAAGGGAGGTTCTGCCTCAACCCACAGTCTGTCAAATAAATCTAAATTATTTAATGCTTTTCATATCTGTTTGCATTCCTACAGACCCTCCTCTAATTCCAAAAAACCTCTGCTATAGAAACAGACACCTAAAGGAGATGTAAGGAAGACAGATTTGAGGGCACTGTTTTTCATATACTCTATACTCACTTTTTTCTTTTTGGCTACAGGGCGGTCTAAACTTCTGAGTTTTCATCCATTCCTTTAATCAAAAACACAAAAAAACAAGGTACTCTGAATAAATTTGTGGAAGGCATACAGGATATATGGTCCCTGAGAGCAGAATGATAAAACAAGACTTTTTAAACATCACCCATGCAAAGCAGTACACAGTTTCACAATAGTATTGAAATAATTATAGAGGCTAAGAATAAAATGAAACTGATCTCTAACTTGAAATGACTCATAATAGCAGCAGATGTGGTTTTGTCCTGCCCATTTCCTTGAATTACCTGATGTGCTGATGCTTGCTCCATCACTGACTTTGGTGAAACCAGCTTTCATGGGGGCTGCTGGTATTGCGATTTTCTGTGTTAATCTTTTGACATCAGTTATTTCTGTCTTGGTTAGATTTCCAACTTGTACTCAGTCCTCTCAAGATATGTTTATGGCCCCTGTGGCCTACAGAGGGCGCTCCTGCCACCCAAACCCAACACAGACAGACACAGGACACAAGTTCAGCACACACCTTTCATTTTATTTTTTATTTTACTTCATGGGGAACACCTTCCACCATTTCCCACCTGCCTAGCACAGTTTACAGCACTAAACACACAGCACAAAGCACTTTCTTTTTTTCTTCTTTCTCTTCTTCTCAATCCATCTTCACTCCTCCTGGTAAGCTTCATCTCCCTTCCTCCTGACTCTGGCTCCTGGAGTAGTGGCAGCTGGCTGGTTTTATACAGCACCTAGAAGTGCTCCAGGTGTCCTGCGACCTTCTTCCAGCAGCACTTCAGGGTGTGGAGGAAGTGCTACCACACAGGGCTCACCCCCTGGTGGCGCCCATGGAAGCCAACCATTCTGCACCAAACTCCAACTTCCATGGAGCCCTGTGGGAGTCTGAGGATCTACTGCAACCCAGGGGGGCTGCCAACTATCTCTCCGGGGGAGGTAATCCCCCAGTCCTTCCAGTATTCACGCATCCCGGCTGGGTAAGGGCACCAACCGTACACCACACCCCATAACCCTGAACTAGATGAGACTGATTAACCTACATAGATAGATAGATAGATAGATAGATAGATAGATAGATAGATAGATAGATAGATAGATAGATAGATAGATAGATAGATAGTGTAAAAGAGTAGACACAATCCAAAAAAGATTTGGGGCACCCATATGATTCCCATATATTGTATGGCAAAAACAAATAGATTTTTAAAAGTGCAAAAAAGAGATGCAAGTCCATGAGTAGACTGACTCCATGATGGCAGCGCTGGAGTTAAATGGCTTCTGTTCACCTTATGAGGCAGGATCGGAAGTGACATCACAGATCCTTGACATTGTAAGCTTTTGGTATGTAGATGTAAAAGAAACAGGCTGTAGATGTAAAAGAAACACAAAAAGAATAGACACAAGTCAGAAAATGGATTGGGGCACTAGCCAGTGATCCCAGTATATTGTAAGGCAATATCAAATAGATTTGTTAGAAACAACCCTTTGAATGCCTCCTACGTGCACATAAAGTACATAGATAGATAGATAGTGTAATTAAACAAGCCAGGAACAGATGAAGAATTGGGCATCTGATGGTGAACCCGGATATTGTAATTAAAAATTGGCAGTAGAAGAGAAAACAGAGAACAGGTGATCATGCACTGAAGCTGGACATAACGTCTTCTTAGATGCAAGTCTAATGACTGAATTGTCTGGGGTGGATCTGGGTTTGAAAGGTGTCTTGACAGGCAGAAATAGGTTTATTGGTGGAAGCAAAAGTAACTTCATGATTCACTATCAATGTCTTCAGTCCAGAGGATGGGAAAAAGAGAAGCATGAGTCTGACAGTGCCCTCCCATGGCTTGGCGTGGTACTACAGTTATTATACAAGCCTTGGAAACTGTTCCCCTAATCGTGTGTGTGGCAATAAATAGACAGAAACAAAAACATGTCACAAACAGAAGAATTGTATCAAAAAAGATACAAAGTTCCCAAGATTCTGGCAATCTGATATTTTTGTAATCTTTCTGTGCTCCCTTTATGACCACAGGAAGTGTTCGTCCAAAGATGCAATCCAGTGAAACCCAAACAGTATCTGATGTCACATACAGTCCGGTGGCCTGAAGGCTAGGCAAGAAAACCTAGAAAGTCCACTCACTTCCAACCTCAGTATGATGGTGGGATTACAAATGAGAAAGGGTTCTGTGTCCTTTGAAGGCAGACTGCTGAATGCCCATTGGATGGAAGGAAATTGAATTCTTCATTGACTATTCACATTTATTAAATCCCCTAAACCCTAGAGTTAGTTGTGCGACTTAAAGCATTTGGCTAAATTCCTGATTTTATTAGTGTTTATATTATAATAAAATCATATGTCCTGTGTTTTTTTTGGCTTCTGAAACTGAAACAACAGTCAAAACTCGGTAAGATCTAATTTATGCATAAAATTCCAATTTAGATTCAGCATCCTTTACTCTGGCTCCATACTAGTATTTTATGTAATTGCCCAAGTTTATAAGTGTAGGACTTTCAATGTTGTTAACAATGGAATCTCCAATAATGAGCACTTTAGTTTTAGTATCAGTATAAAAGTTCCTTTGTATCTGTTGTAGAGTCACATTCATCACCTGGGTGCATATTTTTTAAAAATAACTTCTACATAAATGCCTAGTGTAGTGTGCCATACAGTTGTACAAATTCAGTAAACACTGTATATTTTCTAATAGTTCAGGATTACAGAACTTACAGATTCAAGAAAGGTAAATTATTTAAACAAAAAATAACGTGCAATTTTTGCACAGAAACATGCATATAGCCATCATAATCTTGGTTGAATAGCTGCTTTCATCAGAACTCTTGACATTTTAGAAGAAAAGTAATACAAAACATCTCTACCCTCTGCATATTACAAATAGTAATATCCAACTGAAAGGATCATTTGAACTGCTCTTTTTAAAAAGTAAACTGTTTCAATGTATTCTTTAGAAGGTGTGGCTGAAACAGTTGTTCATTTATGAATGACCTACCACTAGCTAGAACATTCTTTAAAAGATCACCATGTACTAGGTCATAAAAGCACACTGAGTCAATAATTTTTATTTTTGCAGTCAATGCTTTAGAAAGGCCAAACGCATTCACACAGAGTTACATCCAGTGTTTTCAGGCATAGTGTAAGCTTTAGGTTTAAAGGGAAATACTTCTATAAATGTAAGGATCTAACGGCAACTTTAAATTGCTGAAATGTTTGAAATTTAAAACTACTCAACTCCTACGTGGAGATAATGAATAATGAATAAATATGAAAAATTAAAAATAAAAGCTGTCATAGAGTAACACAGTACCCTGAATTTATGGTGACAGGCCCCCAGTTAACATGCATTTCAAGAAAAGTCATTAAATAAGAAATACAATGTATTATTATTATTATTTCATACAAGCCTAACTGAAGAAACAGAGAGGATGGAATGTTTTGTATAAAGTTAACTGTCTTGTTAACCAGCAATCCACTGTCTTCATACAAATCAATGTTTTTGTTTGAGCCAGTTTAGATCTTTGAACTCTATCGTTGATATCCAGACTTTACACATGTTCCAAACAGTTGACGTCTATCCTGATGTCAGGCAGTTAGGGGTGACTGTGTAATACATTTATCAGCTATCAGGTACACCAGCTATGTGAGTCTTATGAGTTGTTACACTTCGAACATTTTTGCATATTTTCATGCATATGCACCAAATGTTAGTTCTGAGTACCAGGGCTTGTTAGTGTCACTGAAGGGAATCCTGAAAAAGGTCGAACTGGGGACTACATAGCTCTGCTATATTATTTCAGCACCCACATGGGTAAGGACACCTGGAGAGGTGTGTTTGGGAGGAGCAGCCCTCCTGATCTAAACCCAAGCAGTGTTTTGTTTTTGGACTTCTAAGCTAGGCAAGGTTTGTCCATAACATGCACCATATTTAAACATAAGGTGGCTCATAAGTGTACTTAGTGCCAGAGCAACTTAGGCCAAAGATCTATGATTTTATTTTAGAATCATATCATCAGATATGTGGCCATATCTTTTGGACACTTGGGTGAAGAGAGGGCCAGAGCTGGCAAATGATCACTACCTGGAGGTTTGTTGGGTCAGATGGTGGAGTAGGTGCATGGACAGACCTGGAAGCCCAAGCGAGTAGTGATGGTGGATTGGGAAAATCTGGGGGAAGCCCTTGTCCAGAAGACTTTTAACTCCAACCTCTAAAAGATGTTTTTCCACATTGAGGTGGAGGCTGGGGACATAGAGTCTGATTGGGCCTTGTTCAAAGCCTCCATTGTGGTAGTGGCTAGAATGAGCTATGAAGGCCATAGGTGCCTCTTGAGGTGGCAACCCAAAGGCCCAGTGGTGGACACAAGAGGTGAGGGAAGCTATCAGATTGAAAAAGGAGGCCTTCCGTGTTTGGTTAGCATGGTAGACGAAGCAGCAGAGAAATACCAACAGGCCAAAAGGGCTGTGGCCTTGGTGGTAGGGAAGCAAAATCCCAGGTGTGGGAGGAGTTTGGAGAATCCATGCAAAATGACTATTGATCGGGCTCAAAGAGGTGCTGGCAAACCATCAGGTGACTCAGAAAGGGAAGGCAGGGATTCACCCAGGTGGTTCTCCGCAAGGGTGGAGAAGTGCTGACCCAGACTGAGGATGTTGTCTGGAGGTGGAAGGATCTCTTTGAGGAGCTCATGAACCCAATGGACACTCCCTCTTTGGTGGAGGAAGAGCCAGAAGCTTATGAGGGATTAATGCCCATTTCCCTGAGGGATGTCACAAAGGTAGTTAAGCAACTCAGCACTGGTAAGGCCCCAGGGATGGATGAGATCCACCCACAAATATTGAAGACTCTGGACACTGTTGGGCTGTCATGGCTGATACGCCTTTTCAATGTTGCATGAACATTGAGAGCTGTACCTCTCGAGTTGTAGACCAGGGTAGTGGTCCCTGTTTTTTAAAAAGAGGGAAAGGGGGGTGTGCGGCAACTATTGGGGGAATCACACTCCTCAGCATCCCTGGAAAAGGTTATGCCAGGGTACTACACAGAAGATTCCACCCAGTCGTGGAACCTCAGATCCAGGAGGAACAATGTGGATTCTGTCCAGGACAGGGAGGCGTGAACCAGTTCTTTACCCTCATGAAGATTTTGGAGGCATGGGAGAATGCCCAATTGGTCTACATGTGTTCTGTGGACTTAAGAGAAGGCATATAACCATGTTCCTTGAGGGATTCTGTGGGGAGTGCTTGGAGAGTATGGGCTTCCAGGGTGCTTAATAAGGGTTATTCAGATCCTGTATAATCACAGTGAGATATTCAGAATATTCAGAATTCTGTATACTGTATTTGGAAAACTATCAGCCCCATTTTCAGTGGATGTGAAACTCTGCCAGGGCTGTGCATTGTCTCCTGATCTGCTTTTAATTTCTTTGACAGTATATCAAGGCACAGCCGGAGAGGGGAGGCCATCCAGTTTGGCGGCCTTATAATCATGTCACTGTTTTTTGCAGAATACGTGGTCATGTTGGCTTCATCAGGCTGTGAACTCCACCACACATTGGAACAGTTTGCAACCGAGTGTGAAGGGATAAGCACCTCCAAGACCATGGTCCTCTGAAGGAAAAATGTAGACATCTCAGAGTGGGAGGTGAGTTATTGGCTCAAGTAAAGGAGTTCAGAAGTGAGGAGAAAAGGGATGGTGAGATCAACAGACGGATTGTGGCAATGAGCACAGATATGTGGTCACTATACTGATCTGTAGTGGTGAAGAAGGAGCTGAGTCAGAAGGTGACGCTCTTGATTTACCAGTCCATCTACATCCCTACCCTCAACTTTGGTCATGAGCTTTGGGTAATGACTGAAAGAATGATAGCATGGGTGCAAGAGGCTGAAATGAGCTTTCCCCACAGGGTGGCTGGGCTCACCCTTAGACATGGTTGAGAAGCATAGACATTCGGAGAGGCTCGGAGTAGAGCCGCTGACCCAACGCAGGTGGTTTGGGCATCTGATATGGATGCCTCCTAAGGCACCTCCCTGTGGAGGTTTTATATGCACAGTCAGCTGGGAGGAGACGCTGGGGAAGACCCAGGGCTTGTTGAGAGGATTATATCTCCTAGATGACCTGGGAACACCTTGGGATCCCACAGTGTGAGTTGACAAGTTTGGCTAGGGAAAAGGATGTATGGGCCATACTGCTAAGAATTTTTCCCCCATGACACAGCTTCAGAAAATGAATTAATGAATCTAACAATATATTAATATCAAGCTAAGCAAATGTTTAATAAATAAATTTAATCCATAAGAAAAATATATGTGACACATGAGTTGGTCGCTGTTTTGCACCCAAAAGACGAGGCTGAGTCTAAGGACTTCAGGAAAACCAGCTTTATTTCACTTGAAATACAAACAGCATGGTTATTTATTGGAGTGGGAGCTACCACTCTGCTACACACAGACACAGCCAACGGGCAGTGCAAAGTCCAGATCAGTGGTAAAGTTATAATGTTCCCTGCATCACCCAGACAGAAACATTACACAAGGAGGTGGTGAGCTTGCATTTGCCTCTGTGGTGCTGCAAACCTGTGGGGTGCCGCAAACCTTTGGTTTCCTCGGTGGTGGACATGCAGCCCTTGACAGACATTTCAACCGCATTTCAGTGTGTCGCCCAGTTTGGGAGGGTCTCAAAAGAGTTAAAAAAATCTCACAATATTTGCCAAAGAACCAGAAAGCCAAAACTAAAAGAAAGTAAAAACACAAACTCAGACATTTGCTAAAATTTTAATATGGTACACCACCACAAATCATATCCTTCCATCGATCCATCCATCATCAGACCCTTAATTCAGTTTGCATACTATCCCGGCAGCATCAAGTGTGATGTATTAATCTATACTAATAAAAGGCAAAGCCCTCACTGACTCACTCACTCACTCACTCACTCACTGACTCATCACTAATTCTCCAACTTCCCGTGTAGGTAGAAGGCTGAAATTTGGCAGGCTCATTCCTTACAGCTTACTTACAAAAGTTGGGCAGGTTTCATTTCGAAATTCTACGTGTAATGGTCATAACTGGAACCTATTTTTTCATCCATATACTATAATAGACGTCTGCTCGATGGCCGTGGGAGGAGGAGTTACGCCTCCCATGTAATTTAGTGCCTGCACATATAAGGCCGTCCGTCAGCGGCAATCCAATAGAAACACTGCCGCTAAATATTCACTGGTGAAGGACTGTGCTTATGCAGACGAAGATGAGATGGTCAGGGTGGTGTTTGGCACAAACTCAGCGAAACTGCGAGAGAAACTTTTAAGTGCCGGGTCTTAGCTAACATTAAATACAGCCGTGGACATCGCACGAGATGGCACCAGCACAGCTGGGAACCTTCGATGCATGTACACCGAGTAGCTCATGTGAACTGACGCAGCAGTGCACAGACAAGAAGCAACAGTTCCAAAGAGTGCTGAACAAAAACCGAATTACACAACTGCGGAAACAAAGTTTATAGACACACTCCCGCTGCCGTTTGTTATGCCTACGACGAGTATGGTATTCGCGAGATACAAGTTTAATGAGAAGACACGAGGTATAAACGAGACTTTGGATCACTTTGTTGCGGAGTTAAAATTGCTGTAGCAAGAAACTTTGAAGTGCCGGGTCTTAGCTAACATTAAATAAAGTCGTGGACATCGCGAGATCGCACAAGCACAGCTGAGAAGCTTCGATGCATGTACTCCGAGCGGCTCATGTGAACTGACGCAGTGCACAGACGAAAAGCAAAAGTTCCAAAGAGTGCTGAACAAAAACCGAATTACACAACTGCGGAAACAAAGTTTATAGACACACTCCCGCTGCCGTTTGTTATGCCTACGACGAGTATGGTATTCGCGAGATACAAGTTTAATGAGAAGACACGAGGTATAAATGAGACTTTGGATCACTTTGTTGCGGAGTTAAAATTGCTGTAGCAAGAAACTTTGAAGTGCCGGGTCTTAGCTAACATTAAATAAAGTCGTGGACATCGCGAGATCGCACAAGCACAGCTGAGAAGCTTCGATGCATGTACTCCGAGCGGCTCGCGTCAACTGACTTTGCAGGAGTAGAAAAGATTAAATTAAGTTCATACACACGCTACCGCTCAATATTCACAGGCAATTTCCACAACTTACTACCAGGAATGCCTGTTGAACATCTTATATTCACGAGTTCCGATTTGGGTGGTGAACACTTCGCTGAATGAAACCTGTTATCTTTACAACAGTTGACAAACACGGAATAAACTTGAACACAACACATCCTCCAAATATGAACCTGATTGAAAGAAATAATGCTAATCAAATCCTTGATGACAGCAACACTCATAACGGTCACAAGACTATTACATTGACAATCATGTCACGTTATTTTTAAAATGTTTCCTTTTCTTAGCACAAGCACAGCTGAGAAGCTTCGATGCATGTACTCCATAACGCGTTAAAAAAATAACGCATTTAATCACACTTTGCATTCCAAGCAAAGGGTAACTTTTGTCAATGCATGATTTCCTGGTACATCGATTACACTGATGCACACATCAGAGCTACAAAAATGTAAGAGTCGGAAGAAAGCGCGTTGCTAGCACTGATCGGAGGCAAATTTCATTTTAAAAGACTACCCGACGAAAGCCTTGATAAAAGCGTGGTTTAGTGCAAACTGTGCAAAAATGAGTTTGCATACCACCGAGGCAATTCAACCTTACGGTTCCATCTAAATGCAAAACATGTTACAGAGAGCACAGAAACTGTGTATGCTGTTAGCACTAGCAGTACGAGCTCGAGTACCAACAAAAGGTGTCGGCAGCCCAAACCTCATGAAATGACTGGCTTCAGGACCAAAATTAGTAAGTCAACATAGGTAAAAATTACAAATTCTCTCACAAAATACATTGCTTTGAACTGTAGACCACTAACAGTGGTGGAAGATAGGGGGTTAAAAAATGTGCTACAGTTAGCGTATTTCAAGTAAAATTCAACAGCTTTATGACATTGAAAAGCAAGCAAAATTAGATGCATTACAGAAAGCGGACTTTGTGCCTCTTACTGGGGATCATTGGACTTCCGTGACCGTTAGTAATTCTAATTACATCTAATTACAAAATGTTCAATGATCACACTGTTTTAGCCTAATGTACAAAATAATTTTGGCCAAGGTTACTCACAGTTTAAAGGTGAGGCTGGTCAAATTACCTTTTATGTTTCTGCCTTATTTTTTTAAGAAGAAAAACTGCACTTTAACATTGAAATTTTTGTTATTATTATTTAAAGACAATACCATTCTGAAAATGTACTTAAAGTACTTAAAGTACTTAAAATACCACTTTTTTTTTTTAAGTCTGCCCAATTTTAGCCAGGGATCATATTTTTGTTTCTGTTTTGAAATGAAATGCAGTTTAAATACATTTTTTTTTTCAGAAATTAAAACAGCTTGAGTTTACAATATTCCTGTCCATGTCTATTATTTGATTCTGTCGCCCACTAAAACCCTTTTAAATTGAAAAACAACATTTGCGATTTGGGGCAAATTTTCATGTGTGCTTACATTCGATTATTGAAGATTAATTAATTACACAGCCTCTAATTAATTAGATTAATTTTTTAATCAAGTCCCACCCCTAATATATATATATGTAGAAATATATATGCATATATATGTATATATATGTGTGTGTGTCTGTGTGTATATATATGTGTATATATATATGTATCTATATATAGTATGTGTATGTGTGTATATATATGTTTATATGTGTGTGTGTGTATATATATATATATATATATTGTAAAAGGACCGAGGAGACAGCAATAAGGGTTGGGGTTTTCCGGCCCGTATATTGTACACAGAAATTTTCCAAAACGAAAAAGGTCAAAAGTATAAACTAAACAGTTCATAGCGCGCGCGTCTCCTGGCGTCGCGGCCATTTTATAGGGGTGGAGCCGGAAGTGAAGGACAGCTGGGAAGGACCGCAAGGGAGGATGGGAAGGATGACGTCAGGGCAAGATGGCGGAGGAAGGGCGGAAGTACCGCACTGCGGTCAAACCAGGCCTATGGTGCTGGAAGGTCTCTTTTTCTACAAGGAAGCAGAGGGAGAAAGTTAATACCCCGCCATTCCCTGGCGGCAAATGTTTTCCCAGGTGTTCTCGAATCAGTCCGCGGCCTCCTAATCGCTCGTGCGTGACACGATCCCCCCCTTAGCCCAGGACCGTCAGGTCGGGCGGACCTAACCGAGAGGTCGTGAATACGAGAGAGCATCGGCATTGGCCTGAAGGGTGCCCGCCGATAAGTGACAGTGAACTTATACGGCTGCAAGTCCAGAAACCACCTAGTGACCCGCGGATTCGACTCTTTGTGCAGGGACATCCACTGAAGTGCAGCGTGGTCAGTCACCAGAGCGAATTCGCGACCCAGCAGGTAGTAACGGAGGTGGGTCACTGCCCACTTAATGGCCAAGGCCTCCCTCTCCACTGCCGCATACCGGGTCTCCCGGTCCATCAGTTTCCGGCTAAGGTACATCACAGGGTGCTCGACACCATCGACGCTTTGGCTCAGCACGGCGCCCAGGCCTGTGTCCGAAGCGTCGGTCTGGAGAATAAGCGGGAGCCCAAAATCGGGCGTCCGTAACACAGGTGCCGGCGTTAGGGCCTTCTTTAGGTCACTGAACGCGTGTTCTGCCTTGTCGGTCCACACCACGCCGAGGGAGCCCTTTTTGTCAGGTCAGTCAAGGGTGCTGCTCTTTCGAGAAGCGGGAACAAACCGGCGGTAGTAACTCGCAAGCCCCAAGAAAGCCTGCACCTGTTTCTTGGTATTCGGACGGGCCATTCTAAGATGTCTTTAACTTTGGAGCCCTGTGGCGCACCTGTCCTTGTCCCACGAGGTAGCCTAAATATTTGGCCTCCTTTAATCCAAAAACACTTCCGGGGTTTATGCGGAGGCGGCTTTAGCCAGTGTTCGGAGGACAGCTGCGACCTGCAGTAGATGCTCCTCCCAGGTGCCGGAATAGATGACAACGTCATCCAGGTAGGCGGCACTATAGGACTGGTGGGGCTTCAGCACTCTGTCTACCAGGCGTTGGAAGGTCGCGGGGCCCGTGCAGCCCAAATGGGAGGACCTTGTACTGCCAGTGCCCGCTAGGGGTGCTAAAGGCCGTTTTTCCTTTGCGGATGCCGTTAAAGGAATTTGCCAATACCCTTTTGTCATGTCAAGGGTAGTCAATATCGAGCCGTACTCCAGCCGCTCAAGGAGGTCGTCAATGCGGGGCATGGGGTAGGCATCGAACTTGGAGATCTGATTCAGACGCCTAAAGTCGTTACAGAACCTCCAGGAGCCGTCCGGCTTGGAGGCGAGGACAATAGGGCTGGACCAGGGACTATGGCTCTCTTCAATTATGTCCATGTCCAACATACGTTTCACCTCCAGTTCGACCTCTGCGTTTTGCCTCCGGAGTCTGTAGGGCCTCTCCCGGACGATTACACGGGGTCCGTGACTATATCGTGGGCAATCAGCGGTCCGGCGGGTGACTCGCTCACCACCTCGGGGATGGCTCGGAGGGTTTGGGCTAACTCCTGCCGCTGCTTGGGGTCAGCTCTTCTCCGAGGTTAAGGGCAGTTGTGCTCGTGAAAGGGAGAGTGACCTATGGGAGCTGGGAAGCTCCTCTCTATCTCTCCAGGGCTTTAACAGGTTGACATGATAGATCCTCTCACTCGGTCGACGATTGGGCTGTTTCACCAAATAGTCGGCAGTCCTTCTCTCCTTAACCTCGTAAGGCCCTTGCCAGTGGCGAGCAGAAAGTGGGAGGTCGGGGCGAGCACCATAACTCGGTCCCAGGCGGAACTCCCTGAGGACGGAGTTGCGGTTGTAACACCGGGCCTGCGCTGCTGCGCACGAGTCACGTGCTCTTTTAGGAGGGCCTGATCTTTGTGAGTCGGTCGCGCAGTTGCGCTACGTACTCCAAAATGTTAGAGGAAGGAAGGGCCTCGGCCTCCCAGCCTTCTTTTAGGATGTCGAGGATTCCCCGGGGTTGTCGCCCATATAACAATTCAAACGGGAAGAAGCCAGTAGAGGCCTGGGGTACCTCCCGGTAAGCAAAAGCACGGCGGGAGGAGCTGGTCCCAGTTCCTGCCGTCGCTGACTACCTTGCGAGCATCTGCTTAAGCGTCTGGTTAAAGCGTTCCACCAGCCCGCCAGTTTGCGGGTGATAGACAGACGCTTTCAGGTGCTTTATCTGCAGTAATTTGGCTACCTCCTGAGCGTATCCGATGTAAGGGCGTACCCTGGTCCGTGAGGACCTCCTTGGGTATGCCCACGCGGAAAACAAATTAACCAGTTCCGTGCGATGCTTTTAGTATTAGCGGGCGCAGGGGAACCCCTCTGGGTACCGGGTGGCATAGTCCACCATGACTAGGATATACTGTGGCCACGGGTTGAGGGCTCCAGGGTCCTACCAAATCGACCCTATTCTTTCAAAGGGTACATCACTAGGGGTATAGGGACTAGAGGAGCACGGTCCCTCCTAGGAATCTGGCGGGTCTGGCACTCGGACAGGATTGACAGAACGCGGACCTCCTCATTGATCCCAGGCCAGTAAAACCGAGCTTAATTCTCTCCAGCGTTTTTTCGGCCCCGAGGTGGCCGCCTAGGAGGTGAGCATGAGCCAACTCGCATATCTCCCGCCCGGAAGGTACGAGGAATTAGCAACAACTTCCGCACCTCGCCTCATGGGTAGCCACCGGTACAACAGATCATTTTCAAGGACAAAGAAGGGTTCCGCGGTGTGGAACCGTCCGCTGGTGAGCTGTTAGGCAGAACAACGCATTCGGGCAAAGCGCAGGGAATCATCATTCCACTGTTCCCTCTTAAAGGAGGCGGCGTGGACCGAAATTGATGGTCCAGGCCCGAGAGGGTCTTGTGGCCTGGGCCTGGGAAGAGTTCCTGGCTAGTCCCTTCCCGGCGGAGTCTTCCGGTCAAGGTCCGTGGCCAGGGAAAGGTCCCCCGAAACACCAGCGCCGATAGGGCCTGCCCTTGTGCACGGCGTGGAGGCCGCGGGAGGGGCGCCTTTTCCCCTCATAACAAGATCCAACAGGCCCGGGAGCGCGAATGGCTTACCGCTGATTCTTTTAGACCAGTCTTGTCCCAAAATCACTGGGAAGGGGGTTCAGGTAACACAGCGACCGTCATTTGGGTTGGTTCCCCTTCCAGGTGACATAACAGTGAGCGGAACGATATGACCTAGTCCCCCCATGCACACAAGTGACCAACAAATGCTGGTTTAACCACTGTCGCGGTAAGACAAAACGGCGAGCAACAATGGTAATGTTGCTGCGGAATCAAACAAAGCCACCACGGCGTGCCCATTTAGCAACACCACTCCCGTGTTGGACTCGCCAAGGGATGCGGCGGGATACAATACCTCTCCGGCGACGTCCAGGTACAGTCCATAGGCTCCGGGCGATGTGATGGGGGCAGGTTGGTAGTAGGTGGCGGTCTCGCCACACTTGAAACAGCGGCGGTCCCGCTTCTCTCTGGCTCTGGCTGGCGCTTCTGCAGCGTCGAGAGGGCTCGGGGTGGCCGCCCGTCCCTGCCGGTTCCAGCGAGCAGGCTTTTCTGACCCCCAAGTCGGAGGACCGCCAACTGACGCTCCAGGACGCCTAGGAGGCCCGACATGTTTTGTAGGCGTGTCCCGGACCTGCTGGGCGAGGGAACTGGGCATGGCATTGACCAGGCCCTCACAGGCCACCTGCTCGACCACTTTCCGCCCCTGGGGTCCCTCTGGCCGTAGCCAGCGCCCCATCTTGCCCCAGAACTCGAACGCCTGGGCGCGAAGCAGGCTTTTCGGGTCAAAGACCCAGTTCCGCCATTCGCCGCCTGCTGGCCCGGGCTAATGCCGTAGCGGGCCAGTATTTCGGGCTTGAGGAGGTCGTAATTAGCGGCCTCCTCCTCAGGGAGGTCATAATAGGCCCGCAGCGCGGGTCCCTTCAGATATGGCGCCAGGATGGACGCCCACTGACCGCTGCCACTCGTTCGGGTGGCCGTCCTCTCAAACATGCCCAGGTAGCTCGGCGTCCTCCGAAGGGCCCATCGGGACTAAAGGAGGAGGCGCCTGCCTGGGCGGGTCTGGTCTCGCCCGTTGGGCTTCTACCAACCTGGCCTTCGTGGCCTCCAGCTCCCGGGTGGTGGTGGCTTGCGCCTGCTGCAGCGCCTGGAGCTGGACGTTCATTGATTGCAGCACAGTGTTGAGGTCCTGTCCCTCCGTCATCTCGGGATCTCTGTATCCTGCCGACTACGCCAGTTGTAAAAGGACCGAGGAGACAGCAATAAGGGTTGGGGTTTTCCGCCCCATATATTGTACAGAAAATTTCCAAAAAAAAGGTCAAAAGTATAAACTAAACAGTTCATAACGCGACGCCGACTCCTGGCGTCGCGGCCATTTTATAGGGGTGGAGCCGGAAGTGGAGGACAGCTGGGAAGGACCGCAAGGGAGGATGGGAAGGATGACGTCAGGGCAAGATGGCGGAGGAAGGGCGGAAGTACCGCACTGCGGTCAAACCAGGCCTATGGTGCTGGAAGGTCTCTTTTTCTACAAGGAAGCAGAGGGAGAAAGTTAATACCCCGCCATTCCCTGGCGGCAAATGTTTTCCCAGGTGTTCTCGAATCAGTCCGCGGCCTCCTAATCGCTCGTGCGTGACAAAATATATATATATATATATATATATATATATATATATATGCCAGCAACACTCATAACAATGACAACACAATTACATTGTCAATCATGTTACGTTATTATTAAAATGTTTCCTTTTCTTTTTCATTACTTCTTTAGCACAATACTTCTCCGCTGTGAAACGCGGGTATTTTGCTAGTTATCCAATATTCACAAACCAAATTAATATGAGAAATCAAACCATCTCTAGAAGTAACCAAATATTCTAAAATATGTTTAAACAGAATAAAAATCGAGAGAGACTTTCAAAAGGTTGGGGTTTCTACTAGAAAACCACGTTTATTAATCTAGAGGCTAAGAGATTGCAGTTGAAAAATACAGATGGTTCAAAATATCATAGATTATAGGTTTTGAGGTAATGTAGTTAGTTATTTCAGGTAAGGAAAACAGAAGTATCAAGGTAATGTAGCTCTGCTCACTTTTGATTAGCACATGCAAGTAAGAATTTCATTGTACTCTACATGTGACAATGACCCTATAAACCTACTATTGTGATTCTGAGTCAGAAATGTAGTGAACAGGGTGTTGAGACCTCCAAAAATATCCATAAAGCAGGCCCAGGACCTTCACTAGGCTTACAGTATCAGAACAGGCTCACCCCAATTTAGCTAGTTCCACAACTACTGCTTGCTTACTTGGTTAATCTCATGCTTTCGTGGAGAAAGTACATAATGACCAATGCTGGCCAACAGCAAAGAATGTGAAAAAAATTCTTGCGTAGACTTGCATCCCATAATACACATGAATTGATGATCCATTTCCCTCACTCATTCATGAGTCAAGAATTCTGTCTTCAATTCAAAAGGACTGTATTATGGGAATGTGCCATCCTCTTTACCTTGTAGGTAGATTTCTGGAAGATATTTATAATATTTTAGCAAAAAATGCCTGCATTTTTTCTCATTTTGAGCATACAAATGTTTAATGGATGTGTGGATTATGTGACACGGGTTTATGTGGGAAATTTTTTCTTTTTTCCATAAACATTGTTCACATTGTTTGCCATTGTCCTATGGTGGTCACTTTTAGCTGCTGTTCTATTAAATCTTAGTGGTGAAATATCACAAATGCCCCACTGGGGGGAAAAAATTGTGAAAACACTGGCTTGTAAGGACAAACCAAAATGATAAATCTATATAAATGAATATATTTATACACAATAATAGAACCAAATCATAAAAAGGGCTCAGAAAGAGCAAAAAAAGTTGTTTCCTAAATGGTAATCCCAGGTAACCCTGTCCCAATACATAATCCAATAAACAATGGTTCTTAAACTGTTTTTTCTCACAACACAATTGCCTTTCTTAGTAACTTCCAGCCCCAGTCCATGACGACCATCAGATTATAGAGGGGTTCCCCTTGGAGATTCAGCACCAACAGTCATAGCAGTGTCCCCCTTAGAGAATCACAGCCGACAGCCACAGTGGAGCAATGTCGATAACTTCAACAACCTATTGACATACACTAGTTTTTATAAACTATGCAATAGAATAATCCAAATACAAAAGCAGAAGTAATTGCTAAACTAGAATATTCAAACAAAAAATACAATACTACCAAAATGCAAACAGCTTCAGTGCACCACTGCCTGAGCTTCCCCTTCTCTGGACTTAAGCAGGCTGATAGAGGGCTCAGAAGTGGTGACATCAGGGAGTCGCTGACTCTTGGGGTACCACCAATAGAACACGTCTAATTGACTCACATTTATATTGACATTACACATCTGCAGAATAATGAACAAAACCAACAATAATCACAATAATACATGGTATATAATTTAAATTTATCAAAAGCAAGAAAATATAAAATACATATCAACCCACGTTAATACATAAGACCAATAAACCTATAAATAAGTGGGAAGAAAAATTCTGAAGAAATATGAGCAACCAGGAAATATGGTAAACCAATTTAAAATAATCTTAAAAGATATCCAAAGACAAAATTCATTGTTATTTTCTCTCCTTGTGGTAATATTTTGAGAAAAAGCAGACCAGATGTCCTTATCCTTTGCAACAGTCCTGTATTATAATTATTTAACCAAAATGACACATTTAAAAATAACAAGGTAATATAATAACAAATAATTTGTAATAAATTACTTTTACATGGTGATAGGGAATGTTTGCACACCTAAGATACGCATTGTCATTAGCGCACTTTGCAGGACATCCTAACTTATTGGCCATGTGCTTCCTTTAAGATGCAATTAGTATCTGCTTTCTAAAAATGCAAACATCCAGAGAGAATTCCTATGCCTCTCTGCTATCTAAAGGGTGTCCACAGCAGGACCTTCTACTTCATTTCAGTTCAATTCAGTTTATTTTTGTATAACACTCTTCACTGAGTGCAGGCTCAGAGCATTTTAACAATACAAATACAACTTTCAATTAATAATTACATAACACACAGATAAGATGCAGACTTCAGGTTTTAAGTTTACTATACCCTAGCTTCCTTCCTACAGCTTTCCAGAATTATCTATGGAATGTCTACCTGACATTTCTTGGTGCTCTGGCTTGCTGCCAAAATATTTTTCCCCTAATAAAGTACTTCCATTTCTTCATGTGACTTGAGCTCAGACCTAATTTTGAAAGACAAATAGGTGCAACACATCCTCTCTCAGCTTATGAGATAGCATGTTGACAGAATTTTATATGCCTTTTATTTGTAAAGTATATATATATGTTTTAATAGAATATTCCCCCCTGTGAGCCGAGATGTACATCTCCATTTATTAAAAGGTATGCCTGTAGGTGACTAGAGACAGAGAAGCTTGTTGAAGTCAAGGTTGGCAACATCTGCTCTATAGTAATGCCCGTGACTTAGTGCATGACAGCACTCTGCTGATTACCGATGTACAGTATACCCGTTGGCTGACATTGCCCTTAAAACATCTATGTTTATGGTAAAGTCAGAAGTAATAACACTGCCAGTGTAAATTAATTGCCTTCTGGGCTGTAGCATCTGACTACATAACTAAGAGGTGAGAAAGTCACGGCCAGATGATAATTCTCTGTCAGAAATATTATGTGCATATATCTAGAAACTAATGTTAAAAAGAAAACTCTGAGCTACCAATCTGAATTATGGCAATCATTTAAAGGCACTGTAATTATAGTGCTCTTAGCATGTCAAGAGGTCACTTTTGTAATGATTAAATATCATTTATAATTTTGCCTTAGTGAGGAAACAAATTCAACATCAATGTTACGAAACTGTAATAAGATAGTGCCTTGTGCAGAATACAGGCCTTATAAGATCTCCAAAATGATCTTTTCCTGAAGAGTTTATATTCAGATTTAACATTTGTATAACTTGTCGTTCAAACAGCCTCATATTTCAAACAATTCTCAGACAACATTTCACATGTAAAACAAATGTCAGGAATGGCAGTTCTTATTTTGTTTAGTGTGACTTCCCAAATAACAATTACCACATAAGGCACTACTGGTGCTTTCCCATTACAATTTAACCCTGGAGTCATGCTGTTGTTACCCAAACAATACAAGTCATGGTGGTATAGTATTTACAGCTGCTGGCTCTAATGGCTAAGGTTTTAATTCTAAATCTGGAAACAGTGTGGAGTATGTACATTCACCATGCATCTATTTAAACACCCCAAAGGATTCCAGGTTAAGTAGGTTAGTGCCAATAAATTACACCAGTGTGAATGAGTTTGGTTTTTTGTATGCTGAGTCAAGAACTGGGGTTCTATCCAGGACTGATTTGTTGCCAAGATGAGGTCCAGATCATTATCGACCTGCAATAGATTAGATTAGATATCATTTATGAATCCACTAGAGGAATAGAATAGAACAATCAGGTTCAGAAAAGAAATAACCAGAATAGTCTTCTTCTAATTAATAGCTTGTGCGGTGATCAGTCATGACTGGAAGAGTATAGGAAGGCAGGGTAGTGTGACTGGCTAAAGAAATGGTCCTTAGCTTCATTGATTCAGTCCCAGACTATTGCCCAATCTGTAACCAAACCATTTAACTTGCCTGGCTGTGATTCTAAAAAACTGAATGATTTTAAAGGATACGTTTAGTATTTTTCAAATCAAAATAATTTCTTCACAAAAATGCTATATATGACTTGCCATAAAAAAAAAATTGTGTTCTAAACTTAAGCGCTTTCTATAAATTTAAAAAAATATCATTCCCGCACTGGTGCTTTATATTGCAGTCTATGGAGCACAGAGGAAAAGCTTAACAATTTACCAAATATGTCAATTTTTCAAGCCAACACGACTGTCGAGAATTGATCCGTGCATTCTATGTTTAGGACATATGCTTGTGACAACAAAAGGGTTCTGGAAATGCTAATTTCATTTTAAATTCCTGGCACTATTTTTCTTGTAGTTAGGATACATTATTATATTTGCTAGTGCAAATTCTCATGTAAATACTGAATATAGCAAGTCCGCTACATACAAAAGAGTTCTGTTCTGAGGGCACATTTGCAAGTCCAATTTGTTCATAAGTCCAGTGAAGTTAGCCTAGGCACCCAATGAATACATTGCAACTCCCAACCCTCAACTCCTATAGAAAAAACATACACATGTACAGCTATTTGTACATAAGAACCTGCTTTTAAAAGTTAATATTTGTATTTTTTGTTATAGTGTAATTTAATAACAAACAACTGAAAGTTATTATTTTTTCCCATTGTTTTCCATCAGCTGACCTTGATACCGTAGAGTCACTTACCGCTAGCGAACGAACCTACATATGCAGACCTAGCATACCTCTCTCTCCTCAACTCCTTATCGAAAACATGTTTTTTGTGCTGTACATACAGTATTATTATTATTCCAAGATTGTTAGTGCGCCAACTGACTGTTTGGTAGCTAAACATGCTGTTTTTTTCCCCTCATTATCTTCACCCAATGCAAATGCCTAATTCGCCTTAAAGGTGGTGCCAGCCCCTGCTGTAATCAACAAGTAGATTCAAATTGTGAATAAATTAATGTTTTAGGTAGCTGCCCCTACATTCAAACTCTGAATAAAAAGTGAGTCTGCAAAATATTAAAGACTTTGAATTTATATTTTAGAAAATAACTTTTTTGTTTTCATTTTATGAATTATGATGCTAAAATGATATATATTTTTTTATTTTAGTTTAAATGCATATATGACTGCTGAACATGACTGCAAAAACATTTTGTTGCATTTCCACCACTGACTTTTAAATTCAAAGGCTTGTAGTATTGTTATTTAATAAGCTAGCTTTTTGGCCTTAAAACAGTAAGCAGAAGGGCAGCATGGTGGCGCAGTGGTAGTGCTGCTGTCTCTCAGTAAGGAGACCTGGCTTCGCTTCCCAGGTCCTCCCTGCGTGGAGTTTGCGTGTTCTCCCCATGTCTGTGTAGGTTTCCTCCGGGTGCTCCAGTTCCCTCCCACAATCCAAAGACATGCAGGTTAGGTGCATTGGTGATCCTAAATTGTGCCTTCTTGGTGTGTGGCGCCCTGCCCAGGGATTTGCTCCTGCCTTGTGCCCTGTGTTGGCTGGGATTGGCTTCAGCAGACCACCGTGACCCTGTGTTAGGATATAGTGAGCTGGATGATGACTGACTGACTAATGCTAATGCTAATAACAACCTGACAGTAAGTAGAGTCTTCTTTCAGCATATGGTGTATGACTATTACAGAAATTAGTAATGGTTTCAAAATACAAAACATTACTAGACAGTTTCAAGAAACTTCAACTGGAATAATGCAATTTTTGAAAACATGGATTATTTAATTTTAATTAATATCACCTCCAAAAGGTACACATTGTAAACTATTGTCATACACATCCATTATGGAAGTGTGGTGGAGGCTCTGCAACAGAATTAAAATGGGTGAGTTTAGAAGAGACAGAGCCACTAACCACCCCTCCTTCTTTCATCCCAGAGAGGAAAATAATCCCATTGCAGACAATTCACTTCACTTCCGGCATGCTTAAGAAACCACCTCTTCCGGCTGGCACCAGTTAAATGAACAGACTCAGCTGGAAGATGGCATTCCTTTTTGAACCAATGTGGGAGACACACTTACCTGTAAAATCCTTCTGTTTGGAAATGTTGCTGGGCTAACAAGACGTGTTATTTACTTTCAGTTTTTTTCATTTACCCCTACCATTTATTAGCACTTGTGCTATTTAAAAAGCGAGGCACTCCCAGAAAACCCCAACCCTTTTTACGCTGCTCTTTGTCTGTTCTCTTTCCACACTATAAAGAATGACGGTCTCTAAAAAGACAGACACAACTAGTTGATTAGCAGGTAAACCAGAGTGGCCCACTGGCACCTTGTTTTCCTATAATTGATGTGATATGTCACTTTTAATTTTTCCTGATATTTAGTCAGTACTACACGGTGGTGTGCTGGAGAGGCAGCATAAAGAAGAAGGATGCCTCATGCCTGAACAAATTGGTGAGGAAGGCAGGCTCTATTGTAGGCATGGAGCTGGACAGTTTGACATCCGTGGCAGAGCAACGGGCACTGAGCAGGCTCCTGTCAATGATGGAGAATCCACTGCATCCACTGAACAGTATCATCTACAAACAGAGGAGCAGCTTCAGCAACAGACTGCTGTCACCATCCTGTTCCACTGACAGACTAAGGAGATCGTTCCTCCCCCACACTATGCGACTCTTCAATTCCACCCGGGGGGTAAACATTAACATTATACAAAGTTATTTTCTGTTATACCTGTATTTTTATCACTGTTTAATTTAATATTGTTTTTTATCAGTATGCTGCTGCTGGAGTATGTGAATTTCCCCTTGGGATTAATAAAGTATCTATCTATCTATCTATCTATCTATCTATCTATCTATCTATCTATCTATCTATCTATCTATCTATCTATCTATCTATCTATCTATCTATCTATCTATCTATAGGACCAAAACAACAAGCAGGATTCAAAATGCATCTCCTTTGTCTTGTAATGTTACAGCCCAATGTGCTCTTTGCAGTACAGTGTATCTTTATTAAACCAGATACTGTATAATTAATTTCTGAAATAAAAGTTATAGAAAAAAGTTGTCCCTGTTTCAGACATCCTTTTTTCTTAAAAATTATATATCAACAATGTCTCCTTCCCAAAATTTAAATGTATTATTTTGACACTTTCATTAAAATTGGTTCCTGAAACAAACTATTGACACTTTTAATGCATTCTTGTTCTAAGTCTGTATTTAATGACTGTACAACCTGCCCCTTACTGTTTCATGGTGCATCACAACCATCACCAATATGACCGAGGAGGACACTATTCAAATCATGTTAATTTTTAAACATATTAAAAATCATTGACTTATGATAAATGCTAATAACAATCTGACGGTAAATGGCACTAATCATACATACCCTACAGTATGTCAACGTTATAAACAGCTTTTCCAAAATGTAAAGAAAATAAAAATAAGTTTTATGCAACATATTTCTTGGTGCTTCATGCACATTCTAGACTGAACTATACATCTTTTTTAACATCTAGTGTGCATATTTCCAGAGCAACAGAGTTTGAACTATACCATGAGTTGTCTTCTTGGAGCACAATGAATTATTACTAAAATTATATTTTACATAATAGACACTATAAAATGTAATAATACACAATGAAGAATTGAATACTGTGATTGAAACCAAAATTAGAAAAATCTGAAAAGAGTTGAGGTTGCCAAAGGAAGTACGACATTTAATGCAGATGAAACTGTAGAAGTTTGTAAGAGCAATTACACACTGCTGGCACCAGACAAAACAGCAATATTACCAAGTGATCATCATACAAAGAAAGATGTACTTGCAGTCCTTTAAAATTGAAGTTTCTGTGAGTCTGGATCAAAGCGGAGAGCAGGGAGGAGTCAGCCTGGGATTAATAATCTTCTTGCAGGTCAGCAACATCAGATCTATAGAGGAAGTAGAAAGATATGTGACTTCCTATGTTTCATTCTGACATCATTGCCAGAAAATGATTTTATTTTAGTCCCTGTAGGCATAACTGAGGGAACCTTTGACAATGCACATTAAAAAATTGCACTGCCAGAACTGGAGAACTAATTTTTTAACAACTGTTAGCAGCATATGTTATATGTATAAAACCAGCTGAAACCCATTACATTCCTATCTGGTAGCATCATCGACTATAACTCAAATCACAGTTCAGTAGAGTTTTCTACAATACCTACTGCATATTTGTAAGCATTTATTGTGTGTAATTCTTCTGATAGTGGTAATGCATATAAATTGTAATATGAACATACATTAAGACAGTAGTCAATGGAGGAAAGGCAGCAAAATTCCAGTTACCCTGATTCCAGAAATTAAATGTCTGGACCCAACAGCTGTTATTAAAGTGCTGGAAGGTTGGATAATGGATGGATGGATGAAATCTGTATCTGACCTAGATCAATTGGGGACCTATATACTTCCTGGGCATTCTGCAAAGAAGTACAAAAATAAACTCATGGTAAGAATAGTCCCAAAATAGGTTGTTATAAATGAATTTAGCGAAATGCCCATTTATTAAAATGTGCACAATAATACAATGATAAATAAGTCTGTCTGTTTCAATCATGTTGTGCATTTAGGAACCTCTCTTCACCAGATATGCTAGCTCTTGCATCCCTCTTTCTTTGTATGTCTTGTTGTTTTTGTACATTTGACATTCTAGCTCTTACAGTACTGTACATCTGACTTTCTTTGTGCCTTTTTTTCAGCGGACACTGCACCCTTTTACTCTTTTGGACACCAGACAATGTTACGCCCGTCCATGGACACCAGGCGGTTTGTCCTTTTACTGTATATATTCAGATCATTCCAAAAAGTTATTAAAAACAAAATAAACTAAAGAAATGTAACCAGTTTTATCTCAGATGTTGCAAAGCTTCTTGGATAAAGGTGTCAGAGGAATAATAATAATTATTTTTATTAATTAGGTCACTGAAGTCGCATACTCTTGAACATGTTATAAACAAATGCATATGAGAAAAACATTCCTGCATCAGATCAATTTCGAAGTTTTTTGCTTTTCCTATTGACTTGGCTTTTTCTGATGGTCATTGTAAATGGAAATAAACAGCAGAAAGACTTATTAGAGTTTGAAACAATGGCCCATGCATTATAAATCAAAAAACTGGAAAAACTGTAATAGGCATTTTACATCAAGTTCTTATCTTCTGTTAGGAGGAGATTTCATTGTTTCAACCACAGAGAATGCTGCAAATGTTTCTGAAACCTGCTCCACTGTTCCAATCCTGGACCACCCCACTCCAATGTATACCATGAATGTCTCTGCAGCCTGCTCCACAGTTCCAACCCCAGAGCACTTTAACATTTAATCCCTTAAATCTGCTCCAGCCTCGGAACATGTCTACTTCCTGAAGAAAAATTCCACCCAAGAATCCTGCTGCACAACAATCCACTTCTTATGGCTGCTTCCCCACAGCTTCTTTCTTCCCAGCACAGCCCACTCTACATGCTCACCCCATTTTGGAGTCTAGTACTTGCCTGTAAGGGCAATCTACCTTGAGGAGCATTTCCCTATTAGAAATTCATGAGGTACTATCTAAGACTGACATTTCTCCCTTTTGAGTGTGCAGCACTGTGATTAAATTGGAGGAGTTGGATGGAGGTTTACATGTGTTTTGTGGTTTTACACAAGGCATATGAACTTGTTCCTTGTACGATTCTGCGGGGATGCTGAGGGGCTGTTTGGTCCCAGTATAATCACAGTGAGAGGCTGTGTCCACATACTTGAAAAAATATCAGCACTGTTTTCAGTGGATGTGGGATTCTGCCAGGGCTTTGCTTTGTCTCCTATCCTGTTTGTTTCCAGCACTGTGACTAGAAGGTGGAGATTGAAAAAGAGGAATAGAAACAATACTTGTTAATCTTCACATCTTCCTTGGGTTTTGCCAAACTTTTTGTTTCCATTACACACCGTATTCGTGTGCCTTTTTTCCTCTCCAGCACAGTGCCCTGTCTTTAATCTTCCATCTTTCCTGTTGGCTAGTGGTGCTATTTTGGTGGGCCACAATTCACTTCAGCTGCTCTTTTTATTTGCATAAAGTCCGTTCTCAGTGCAACGCAGAACATATACATAACATAATTTTAACTACTTATGCTCACAGTGCCCTGCTGGTAGGACACTGCTATATTTCAAATTTGTTTGTGTACGTTGCAAAAAACCCACAAGTCAATCAAAAGCAAAAATGGTATTTTTACATACCCAAGGGTGTCTTCTTTCAAATAAATCATTGGCTTCCATGTTGTCTGCTCTCTTTCATTATTAAAACTATACGATTTCCATTCGTATATCTGGGGGCGAGCAGCACATCATGACTGAGTTAATCTGATGTTATCTAATATCCCACCTATGTTGAGTCACATACAGTGAAAAACTCATTACCATTGAATAGCTGTGGTTCAGTGCATTTTAATAATGTATAGTTGTCTTTGATTGGTCATTTGTACTACATGTCACAGCTGTGCATGCAGTAATAGATATAATGGCTATATAACAGCTGATCTTTACAAACTGTTATGCACAAAGTTTTCACTTTATTGTGAACAACCGGTTTGACAAAGGACTTGAGGCTATGCTTGATTTGTAAGTACAGTACTTTAGTATGACTTTGAAACATTGTAGCATGCAGTTTTACAGTTTAATTACTATACCCAGAGACTGTCTGCTGCACAATATCCCTATGCTAGTTTTCTGAGCAGTGCTCTTAAAATTTCAACATAGATTATACTGGCAATGTTTCTTAGTTTACCAATTAGTAATTGTTATACTGTACTTGTGCTTCTCGAATTTCCACCTGAGGACCACTCCTGATTGAATTTTGCTGTATCATTCCACATATGTTGTTGTGCCACGAGCATATGAGGAAAAAAATCAACAGTTTCAGCACCATGTAGTATTTTTTTGCTTCCCCTACCAACACCACCACTTAGGAAGCGTGAAACAAGAGTGATTACAAAAGGAAAATAAAACCGAACAGCGGCCATGGGTTAAGGAGGCTGAAGGAATTATGATTACAAGAAGGATATAAAAAGTCTTGCAAAGATATGTCAATCTCTTCGGAGGCATTGTGAAGAAAAAGTGGGGGGACAGGTTATACCTTGAACAAGTCTTATATGCTTGTGAGCTGGCGACACCCTATTGTAACTCAAAAGAGGTTGAGATAAAATGATTCAGGTGTATGTGTCTGTATGACTAGCTCTTTGCCCAGGGCTACCAGCAAAAGCATTGCCCCCCCCCACTATAATTCAGCCCTGGAAGAAGCTGGTATGAAAATGTATGAACTTAATTTATTCCAGCCATTAAAGGCAAGAAAAAAAACAACAACAGAAAACAATAAATACTATAAATACTTTCTTTTAAAATTTTTAAGTGTTGTACTTACTACTCTTTAGCTATTTGCAGCTGTTTTATTAAATCAAATAACCATATAAAATCACTATAACATAAGAGTGGATAAATCTTGACTATTAATTTTGAAATAAATTGATGTACATCATTTTGGAGAATATGTACTATGCTTAATCAATCCAGAGAGAACATTTATCGAGAGATTTATGATTTTAACATTTCTTAAAGCCATTTACTCTCTTAATAGAATCCAGTGTGGACACCAGGGGGTGTTCTGGGTTCCCAGACACCTGTAACAAAATCTCAGACACAAGTATAAAATGAACAGAAAGAAAGAAAGAATTTTATTTTGGGAAACTCTTCCTCGTGAAGCATTTCCCACAACACAGTGACAGTACAAAGCACCAGCAATAAAGTGCAATACTGCACTCTTCCTCTACCTCTGCCAATGAATAATGCCTTCTCCACTCCTCCTTGCAAGCTTTGTCTACCTTTCTCCTGACTCTGGCGCTTGGAACTGAGGCAGGCAGCTCCTTTTATCTACCACCCAGAAGTACTGCCAGTGTTCTGTACACATGGTCCGAAAGCACTTACAAGTGAGGTGGATGCCCCATGAAGTAGATCTCCATAGTCCCTGGAGTACCTTCTGCCAGCACCCATGGAACTAAACAGGACTGAGTCAAAGAACTCCATTTCCCAGTATGGCTTGTGGGAATCTGAGGCACTGCTGCAACCCAGGGGGCTGCCATCTAGCAATATGTGTGAGATAATGCCCTGTGCATGTTCCCTCCCCAGTCCTTCCATTTTGAGGGCATCCTGAAAGGGTAAGGATGCCAGCTGTCCCTCACACCAGCAAAAAAGAAATGAAACCTTGTCTCTTTTGTTTTTTGAATAATAAAAAAAAATCTGTCACATTTAAAGAACACTGTTACTATTTAAAAGTATGGAAATATAGGTAGTTAATGCTTAGAAGTTGTATTGTATTTCTATGTGCTCAATTTTCATTTTTCATAGACATTTAGATAAACTTTGAATTTCACCTGATTGTACTCTTTCAAGATGATGCCATTTAAGTTTAATGTTGCATTCCATGTTTTAAAAAAAAAATGTAATAACTTGCTTTTCATTAAGAGCGAGAATTTTTTTTATTAATTTAGTAATGGATCTTAAAAAGTTTGAATCGTAGTTCTGCTGAATCCATCTGAATCTTTAACACTGATTTAGTCTTCAGTGTTCACATTTCTGTACTTTCTTAAACCTGTTTTCTACAGCTTAGAATTATTGTACAATTAAGGTGGTTTCTTAACATGCACAAGCTAGAAAATATGGTTCATTCATTCAGATCAAGCTGAATTGACTGATGTAAGGTGTCATGGCCAGGGTATTTAAATAATTCACTTACTACTCTGCAGTTAATTTAACACACTTCAGCAAAGAATAACTACAACTGTACCCCAGGGTAGTGTGAGAGAATAATTTGGAGGTAGCAACAGTTAAGTATGTTGGTCTGTTGTGCATATTGAAATATATCAGCATTTGTTTTTAGAAATGTCATGAAGAGATAGTTAAGTAAATAAAATACAAGACTGTCCTATGAGGAAGGTTGATGTAATCCACACAATGTACTAGGAGATAATTAAGAGATCGGCAGCTGTTCTATAAAAAAGACTGGACAGACTGGACAGTTGTCACATACACAGAGATTTCAAGGATAATAGCTTAACCTAAAGTATATAAGAAAAACAAGAGTTTAATAGAATAGATTTTTATTAATCAGCACTATTAGCTCACTGTTATGTAAATTCAGTTGTTCGTAAAATGGACCTCTGCCGTTATTTTTTTGACCATTCTGTAACAGACTATGGTGATGAATGCTCCCTCTTTGGTATTTGCTGAAGGGATAATTAAAGACAAAATGAACAAGTTTTTTCCTACCTGGTTTCTGACTCAAAGACGTTTATCAAGCTTGTCCTA
The DNA here is from genome assembly GCF_016835505.1 of Polypterus senegalus. Lineage (NCBI taxonomy): Eukaryota > Metazoa > Chordata > Cladistia > Polypteriformes > Polypteridae > Polypterus > Polypterus senegalus. The sequence continues at coordinate 136,708,858 of NC_053155.1, read as the reverse complement.
GTAGAAGAGAAGTTTCATTTTTTAATTAATATGTTGATTTCTTACACAGTTTACATTGTGATCTCCTAAACATTCTGAGGTGAGGATGAAAAAAGTAGTGTTGGAGGCATACAAACTCTAAAATGATCTACCTACAACCAATATTAGAAAAGCCCAATCAGACTTTGTATTTAAATTAAATCTGAAGACGCATTATTGTTGCAACACATAATCTTGTGATAATAGCTTCTAAGGTCATTCCATATCTCTCTCTATTACTTTTTAATTAGCTGCGATAATTGTTTTCACTTGGCCATTACTAATGTTTTTTTCTTCTTGGTGTTTAGGATGATAATGCCTTCCCTGGATTGAGTGCATCATCATATATGATTGAAATTGTTTCCTTATGTAATTAGTATATATACTGTCCTACAAAAGTTGGAATTTGAACTTCTGTACCACCTCAGCATGTGTGTATACAGTATATTATATATAATGGGTCTGGACAACACGTTTTTTCCCCTGAAAGCCAAATTATATCAAATTAGTGCCTCTTGTAGCCACTTGTCTTCTGAACAACCTTGACATCTTTCTCTCTATATATATATATAAAATCCAACGTCTGTCTGTCTGTCCGTATGTATGTCTGTCCGATTTTCACGAGAGACCTACTTAACGGATTTAGATCAGATTTTTTTCTTTAAGGCCTTGTTCACACGGGCGTTAAGTTTTTGGATAAACGAACTTGCTCTGAACGTCCTAGACGTTTATGGTTGCATTTGTGGTGGCGATCGATTGACTTCTACACCGGCGTTCGTTTGTTTCTGTCTAACGCCAGCCTGCAGCCCAAATTGTAGTTTGTGTGTTAACCTGTGGAGGCAGTGTCGGGAACTGGATATGAAAGCCCTTGTCGTTTTATTTGAGGTGCCTCCTTTCAATATGGACCATTTTGCTATGTTAGATATTAATCTTCTTGTTTTAAAAATACTCGTAATACGGCGACGTAGGGAGAGAAAAAATCGCCGCCGCTACTCGGTTCATCCTCTGACTGCACAACGTCGGGTTAAAGCAGTGCTTCTCAATTATTTTCTGTCATGCCCCCCCTAGGAAGAAGAAAACATCTCGCGAACTATAAATATTATCATTTGTCTATAAAATTGTTATAAGTACACCTCTGCATAACACTGTATCCTTATTAACGTATAAGAGAATAAAAAAAGAAAGAAATATGGGCCAATTTACAACAAAGAATAGCTTTATTAAATGTAACGGAAAAGATTTAAAGTGCATTCTAAATTCAACAAAAAATTTAAAAGAAAAATAAAAAAGCATGTTCCCCGAGGTCAAACGCGACCTCCTTGACGGAACCAGGGGCGCCCACTATTTGAGAAACACTGGGTTAAAGGAAGTTTTTGTGCTTTATGAAGAAATGCGAAAATTTCCGCGCAATGTTTTTTAATTACTGTCGGATGTCGGTTTCCACTTTTGATTGTCTGCTGCAGCTGGTGTAATGCCACATTGCACGCCGATCAACCAATATGCGACTTGGTGTTAGCCCCGAAGAGAGACTACTTGTCACTTTGAGGTAAGGAAACAGTAGTCGAGTGTGCGCTTACACCGGTGTTATGCACTGAAATGCCAAATGGATTGCCCCCCCTACATAATCGTTATCAAATATTATATTAGAACATAAATTAATAGGTTCATGGTTTACAAATTACACGAGACAATAAAATAAAATAAGCAATATGAAAATATATATGTTGTATATGAAAACATAAAAATATTAATATTTTTTCATATACAACATGTAAACTTATATATATCCGGTCCTCCGAAGCGTAAAATAAACGCGCAGAAAACAAACTAGAAGCGGTTTCCTTGCGTTCGTTGGGTTTTGAACGCCAAGAAAAAGCTGCATGCAACGTTTTTTTGATGCCGTATAAACGTGCTGCCGGACAAACACACGTCACCAAAGCCCGTGTGAACACTCTCATTGACTCCTACGTGTAGAAAACACTCGGCGCTTGATCCGCGCTCACCGGACGCATACGAACGAAAAAACGCTCGATTTTAACGCCCGTGTGAACAAGGCCTTAATTTGCTTGAACATTCCAGCTGATTTTGCGACTTCTCTCATTGCACTATGTATTATAGTTCACTTGCGGTACCGAGTCATTTGCACGAATCCGAGAGACACGCAGCAGGTCGAGGGGAGGGGGGCAGGGCCTCCTTGCTCACGCGACAGCCTCGGGGCCTTCCTTTCCTCCGCTTAGCTAGTGAACGAGAGAACCACTTTCTTTCTATAATTTGCTTGAATATTCCGGTTGATTTTGTGACTTCTCTCATAGTGGTAAGAATCATAGTTCGCTTGCAGGAGTGATATATTCACACTAATCTGAGACAGAGATTGCAGGCCCAACTCACTGTCCTGTTTCACTCCTGCGAAGGCGGAGCCACAGTGGACAGCCAGTTTTTTTATAAAATTAATCATTGAAAACTTTGCTCAACTTCCATATAAGAAACTGTATGAACATCAGGTTGGAATTTATGTTTATAGAACTTTAAAAAAGGATAACATCCAGAGTTTACTATAGCTAATTTCTTTGAGTTTCACCTTCAGATGTTTATATTCTTGTCACTTACTGTATAAATCTAATTTCACTTTGACCTTCACCCTCTGCGGTGGGTTGGCACCCTGCCTGGGATTTGTTCCTGCCTTGTGCCCTGTGTTGGTTGGGATTGGCTCCAGCAGACCCCCGTGACCCTGTGTTAGGATATAGCGGGTTGGAAGATGACTGACTGACTGACTGACTGACTGACCTTCACCCTTTAGTCAAATTCTGTGCAGGTTCTTTTGGTAAAATAAACATAAATCACAATTTTGAAAAATAGAAGTCTGATTTGTTTTTTTATTAATTATTCTTTAAAGCATTTTACCAAAAACACAACTAAGTTTCCCAGACATGGCACTCATTTAGTTTACCCTAGATAAAACACTGACTTACCTATATCAGTACTCTTTTATAATTTTCAATCAATTGCTTACAAGTACATTAACAATTAAGTTAGTGCGTTGATATTTTATCATATTTCATTTATTTATCATGATGTTGGTTGATTATGTTGCCACCCTTTGTAAGTCACTTTTGTTTAAAAGCACCTGCTAAGCAAATACAATAAATGTAAATATTAATATATTCATTGGCAACCTGAGGATTTTTCAATAATTGAATTTAGAATTGAATATAAATTAGGCTGCACTTTGAGATTTGTTTAAAGTTAACTAATTAACAACTTCATCACTAGAATCTTTGTCATAAAAGTAAGTTTTTGAAAGCCAGTCCTATTTGAAACTATGTCCACCATAAAACTAAATATGAATGTACAGAAAGGCAGACAGGTAAACGAAGCAGTCAACCAGGGCAAGTATACATTAGAGATTTTTCATGGCTTTTGAGCAAAAATTAACACAATGTGCAGAAACACAAGTATGGAGTATAAATCAGGGAAGCTAATTTATATTTTCACTTAAATAAAGTTATATATTTTAATACATTCTTATTTATCATGGCACCAGAGAGTGGTGATATGCTAAATTTTGGTCCAACTTACAAGTAAGGATTTCACTGTACTTTGTACTTTGTAACAACACTACTAATAACTTTATTGAGAACAAAATGCACTTCCAGTTATGATCAGCTGAGGGAAGCTTGAGTGTTGATGCTGCTTTTGGTTTCTTTCTGTACAATATCATTCCATTAAAATCCTACCAATTTAAACATTGAGCGTCCACACTACAGCACATGTCCAAAATGGTAGCTTCAAACAGAACAACACAAACTCTGAAGTGGCAACACTGTTCCACATAGCCCCCAACACATCTGAGGAAGCAACAAAGACCGGCTATAGATAGTGACAAGTCCACTACGCTTTCTAGATCCTTCTTTTAAGGTCTGTTTTCAAGTTTCAGACATCCTACCATCAGCTCTGAGCCCTTTCTTATTTGCAGTGGTGATGGACAGATTGACAGACGAGATTAGACAGCAGTCCCCGTGGACTATGATGTTTGCTGATGACATTGTGATCTGTAGCGATAGTAGGGAGCAGGTTGAGGAGACCCTGGAGAGGTGGAGATATGCTCTAGAGCAGGCATGTCAAACTCACTACCATTGGTGGGCCGCTTCGACTGCCATATGTGCGTCAGCGGGCCGCACTGTAACAAATACTATTATACTATTATACAAAGTTTGTATTATCGTGGTATTTCCCTCTACTTGCCCTTTACCTGTTTCATCAAGAGTAAGTGTTCTCGTCAAGTTCGTTATCGGGTTGGTCTACTGTTGCACTTTAAGATGAACACACACACACATAGATAAACACACACAAAGACCCTAAACACAACAGTGCTCCATGAATGACACACACACACACTGATTAAACCTTAGCATTTTAAACCACACAAGTGCTATAGGAATAACAGTCTGTCATTCAGCACTTCAAGAGACTTATTTATTTTCGGCATGAACAACATACAATGTTTTAGTGATATCTCAGACCTAAATATTACTTTTGGTCTACAAGAATACATTTAAACATACAAAGACTCAGCACTCTTGACTATAGGCCATTTATCAGCCAAGAAAACTTTTTTATCGTATTTGTCCCTTCTGTTGAGTAGCGCTCTCACTCTCAGCCTTATAAACTTCGCAGCACAGAAATAATGGCAAAAATCCTGCTGTCACCAGGTGCTCAAAGAAATCTAACTTATTACTTCAATCATTCTAGACATTAAGACAAAGCATAGAAAGTTAAAAGCAGCATGGTATTTATTACAAGAATAATAATAATACCACAAGAACAAAGAATACTAGAAAATAGGTACTGATAGGAAAGTCTGAATATATAGTCTTTAGAAAAAGCTTATGAAAAAGTTACAGATGACAAGGATGAATGTCTCAGGGAGGCGTTTGATTTAGCAATCGATGTTCATGATGCCTTTCTGATGACCAGGGCCGTCTTCGTCCGTTCCTCTTCTTCTTCTCCTTCTTCTTCTTTGCTTCTCTCTTCTTCTCCCTTTGCTTCTCTGTATATTGCTTTTCAAACCAAGGCATATTTATTATGAAATGTCATGCCTTGCTTTCACAACACATGCACCTGATTGGCTGGCTGTCAAAATGATTGATGAATTAATTCGCTGTCCATTTTCCCACACAACAAAACCTTTGATGTACTCTGAGGTATCAGTAGTTCTTCCTGTCCCAGGCTGTAAACCAAACTGTTGTTCCAGATGTCCATCCATAAAGTAATCAATAGCCTGAGGTATCAGCTCAGCATTCTTTCCCAGGCTGTAAACCAAATTAGCAATAAGCTATGAACTAAAAGTAAGGTGTAAGGGAAGAAAACCTGCTTTAATTTGTCTTAGTTCATCTGTTGTCTTGTCTTGAACAAAATATAATGGAAACCAAAATGTACCGATTTTATACACCATAACAAAGTTACTGTAGCTTTCTTTGCAATATTGAAAACTTTAAAAAATGTAACACTTAAAGTTTAAAGAAAAGCAAATTATTTCCATACAATCTCCGTACAACAGTGTACAATTAGAGTCTTAGCCTCTTAGCTAAGTCCTTATATTATTATATTATATTCATTATATTATATTCATTGCTTATACGGGAGTCTTACAGTGTGAGATTTATTTCTTTTGTCCCGACACTTGCCATCTCTTGTTAATAACCAGTTTGTCAATATCAGGCTTGAAATCTTGTGCAACTTTTATGAGGGATGAAAGGTGCTCGGCAGTAAGTCTTGAGCGATGTGGGGTTTTGGTAGCTTTCATTAACGAAAACAATTGCTCACAAAGGTAAGTGCTTCCAAACATAGACAGTACTCTCGATGCCAGCTTATGGATCTGCACATACAAGCCTGGCACACCAACTTCATTGTATTTTGCCATCAGAACAGAATCTGACTGCAGTTCAATCAATTCCATTTGGATATTCTCAGGTGCATTCTCAACGTTGTAAGATAACAGCTCAAAGTCCTGTTCGTGTGAACTGAAATTGCGAAAAAGCTCACTGAATCTATTGATCAGTAATACATGCTGGAAAACAAATCCTCCAAAAATCAAATTTTACTTTACTAAGTTTACTTCAAAGTTAATATTGTAAAATAAGCTGATATGCAAAAAGCCCACTGACCTACACTAATTATACAAACTAAAAAAAATATGTTAATAAACAACTCACCATCTTCTCGCGTCCACTTCAGATCTTCAGCTATAGTCTGCACTAACTGTTCTTTACAATACTAGCACAAAATTACATTAAACTAGAGCAAAAAAATGTGAAAATATGCAAGCTATTACTTTTCGTGATGGTCAGTTCTGCCCAGTGGCCAGTCTCAGCGGCCCAGCCAGTAGTGTAGCCCAGTGGTCCACAACCTTTTTGACACCAACGGCCGCTTTACTAGAAGCAAATTTTTCCAGGGACAGGTGGGTTGTTGGAGGTTGAAGGTTGGAGTTTGTAGGATGATTATGGGAGGGTTTGTAGGGCAGTTTTATACACAATTCAAATTACATTTCTATTATTATTAAGTTATAATATGGTAATAGAAATTATACAGCTTACCATAATGCAGAATCAGTGAGAGCCCTGAGCTTGTTTTCCTGCAACCAGACGATCCCATCTGGGGAGGATGGAAGACAGTGACACACGAAGTGTGTTGCTTATGTTCAGTCTACTCCGTAATCTCGTTTTGGTTGCTGTCACTGCAGAAAACATGCATCACAAAGATAGGATGTTGGAAATGGAAGCAGCTTCAATAGCTTCTTTTAATAGCGTTATTTTAATCTTCTCCTGTCTGCAAGTTATGCTGACGAGAATTTTTCTCAGCATTTCCTTGCGATAATACACTTTCTGGGTGCGAATGATGCCCAAATCCAATGGCTGAAGCACTGCCGTGCAATTGTGTGGGAGGAATTCAACATGAACATTATCTAAATGCGGAAGCATGTTGTGGTCAGCACAGTTATCCTTTTCTTTTTCATATTGTGAGGTTTCTGAACTCTTCTGGGATCTGGGATCCCCCCCACCCAACAGGAACGACACTCTGAAGTGTGTCCTGAAGCACTATTGCCACATGTGAGATTGTTTGTCTGGGTCCCAAGAGAGTTTAAAAATCACATATTTTGTTGAATGAAGATGCAGAATGATTCAATCACAAACGATAGTAATCATTTTGTACAAGTTTAGTGCTAACTAGGATCTGTCATGCGGGGCCACGTGTTTGACATGCCTGCTCTAGAGAGGAGAGGAATGAAGTTCAGTAGGAACAAGACAGAATACATGTGTGTAAATGAGAGGGAGGTCAGCGGAATTGTAAGAATGCAAGGAGTAGAGTTGACGAAGGTGGATGGGTTTAAATACTTGGGATCAACAGTACAGAGTAATGGGGATTGTGGAAGAGAAGTGAAAAAGAGAGTGCAGGAAGGGTGGAATGGGTAGAGAAGAGTGTCAGGAGTGATATGTGACAGACAGACACAAGAGTGAAAGGGAAGGTCTACAGGACAGTAGTCAGACCAGCTATGTTATACGAGTTGGAGACGGTGGCACTGACCAGAAAGCAGGAGGCAGAGCTGGAGGGAGCAGAGTTAAAGATGCTAAGATTTGCATTGGGTATGACGAGGATGGATAGGATTAGAAACAAGTACATTAGAGGGTCAGCCCAAGTTGGACGGTTGGGAGACAAAGTAAGAGAGGTGAGATTGCGTTGGTTTGGACATGTGCAAAGGAGAGATGCTGTGTATATTATAAGAAGGATGCTAAGGATAGAGCTGTCTGGCAAGAGAAAAAGAGGAAGGCCTAAGAGAAGGTTTATGGATGTGGTGAGAGAGGACATGCAGGTGATGGGTGTAACAGAACGAGATGCAGAGGACAGAAAGTTATGGAAGAAGATGATCAGCTGTGACGACCCCTAACGGGAGCAGCCGAAAGAAGAAGAAGACATCCTACCATGTACTCAATACACCATTTGTACTTCTTACTTTACATTTACCTTACATTTACCTACGTACATTAAATTTTTCAGCCAAAAATCTGCCCAAGCCTGCAATGATTCTGCCAATTATAAATTGTTGTTTCAATAAATTAAATACTTACCAAATAAACAACTGAAAGCTTGCTTATGATGAATAAGCAGTATACTGGTAGAATAAGCAGAGAATCAAATAAAATACAATAAGTATATAAAAATATTTTTAACAAGACAAAAAGGAAAGAGATTGTGATATAATGAAGTTTTTATATATGATTGGGAAAAAATTATTAGAAGTATATGCGACCGTGGCTGTTCATTTGTCTGTCCAGGATTTTAAATCACTTGTAGCTTGCAAACCTTATTGACCTGAAATTTGGTACACATATACTATGTGATGTCTACTATCTGCATTTGGGGTGATGATTGACCTCCAAGGTCATTCCTCTTTTTATTTTTAGTTTATTTTATTGTAGAATCAACTCTCGGCAGCGGCCAGCAGGGCGGTCCTATGGCTCGTGTATGGGCACCGTTCTCATCCCTACCACCTTCGCTGTCACTTCCCCTACCTCTTCATATCTTAAATCATTCTTGAGGCAGGTTGAAGACTTAAGTACTAGCTTAAGTGAATAAATAAGAAAATGTACTAAGTAATTTCAACACAAACACTGATTTAATCAGTTTTAACACAAAAAGATGCCAACGAAAGAAGAGAAGAAGCGGGCCACCAGGGTGGAGAAAAGAAGAGCTGCTCAGGAATCAGCAAGCGCATCAACCTCTGAGCAAATGAATGCTAAATGTACAGAGAAACAGTATGAAAACTTTGAATGCTCAAGTCAAGTGTAATGACGTGCAGTGCGCCATTACTGGCAATCTATAATATGAAAAACATAGCAAATTCAGAAGACCACAAGAATGATGGTAAATAAGAAACAGTATTTATTAATTTGTAAATTAAATAAAAAAGAAATATACACAATATATATTAACCCAATTCCCATAATACAAATAGTTTATTACACATACAAATGTGATAAACTATCCATCCATTATATATATCCTACAGTTGTACTTGAAAGTTTGTGAACACTTTAGAATTTTCTATGTTTTCTATTGTTCTAAAACATCATCAGATTTTTACTCAAGTCCTAAAAGTAGATAAAGAGAAACCAGTTTAACAAATGAGACAAAAATATTATACTTGGTCATTTGTTTATTGAGGAAAATGTTCGAATCTATACTAATAAAATGCAAAGCCCTCACTGACTGACTGACTGACTCACTGACTGACTGACTCACTCATCACTAATTCTCCAACTTCCCGTGTAGGTAGAAGGCTGAAATTTGGCAGGCTCATTCCTTACAGCTTACTTACAAAAGTTGGGCAGGTTTCATTTCAAAATTCTACGCGTAATGGTTATAACTGGAACCTATTTTTCTCCATATACTGTAAGCTCAACGGCCGTGGGGGGCAGAGCTGCGTGTGACATCATCACGCCTCCCACGTAATCACGTGAACTGACTGTGACCGCAGTACGTAGAAAAGAAGGAAGAGCTCCCAAAGATTGCTTTTCTCCTAGACAACTATACGTTGCATTCTCAAGAGTGAGCTCGAGCAGCTTTGTCATATTACAACCGGAGTACAGCCAGAAACTTTTAAGTGCCGGGTCTTAGCTAACATTAAATAAAGCTGTGGACATCGCAACATCACACAAGAGAGCAGCTCACGTGAACTGCCTGAACACAGTACGAGTGATCACTTCAATGCATCAAACCTGTTCAAAAAACGCATTACACAATTGACAAGGTGATGGCTTTATATGTAGTTCGTTTATAAAACAGCGGAGAAGCTGTGTAAAGGCTGTTTCACAAAAAACCAGCGGAGCGTCTTATATGAGCAGGCAGTCAGCTAAAGAAGGGAATCAATAAATATAATTGTAATAAATGAGCAAAAAATAACGTACAAGCCGCGGATTAAATAAAGGAAATGGGTACCTGAACAGTAAAGTAAATCTCGAATAGCTACACAATAACTATAAGAATCGTAATAAACGAACAATAAAAGAGTACAGAACCGAAAAGCAAGGAGAAACGATTGGCTTATATGGCGTTCGTTTATAAAGCAACGGAGAAGCTGTGTGAAGGCAGCTACACAAAAAAACAGCAGAGCGCCACACTCTGAATGTATTCCTGGCATCACCGTTATACCCTCTGATCTCCCATTTCAATTGAAATGCCTCAAATTTCCAGTAAGGCTCTGCTTCGCGAAGACAATTAATAAGTCTCAGGGACACACCCTACAAAAGGTTGCCATTGATTTGAGGCAACATTGGTTTCCTCCTGGACAAAACTATACGTTGCATTCTCAAAAGTAATATATATATATATATATATATATATATATATAAATATATATATATATATACACCCGGATCTACATACTGTCAAATGAATGAACCACACACCGTGGCGCAACATGAGAGGCTTCGCCTCTAGCGCTGACATCCGGGGTTTGATTCCTGAGAGGGGGTGCAGTGAGTGTGTACTGCCTGATGAGCCCAGTACGTGCTGTGTACTGTTTGCATTATTTGACAGTAAAACTATTTCAATATATTCAATATATATATATCAGCGTTTCCCGATTAATTTTACCCTCGCACCCCATTGGTTTGAGAAGAACTATGAAAAAATATGAGGTTAAAGCAGAAAAACAGATCACCAATTGAAGCTTTATGAATAATGGATACTTTATTCGCCATCAATAATTGTTTTGGTAAAGCCATACTCAGTGTAATCCTCCTTCCATGTTATAATTTTTCTGTGACCAGCCATGATTAAATGAACGGTAAAAAAGTATGAGCAAAGCGACGGTGACTTATTCAGGCAGGCAGGCGACAGCTCAATAGCTCGAATTTGGATATAAGTAGGTTCTATTTAGTCGCCAGAAATATCTTTGGTAGGAATGGAAGTTGAATTTAGTCTTTAAATTTCTATGGTGAAGAAAAATTTATGCAATGATGACTAAATTTAACTTACATTCCTACTAAACATATTTCTGTCGACCAATTTAAAATTACTTATATTTAAAATTTAAATAGAACTTGAACAGATACGATAGTTCATAATACCCACGCAGCACTAAGTGCACGTAAGAGCAGGAGTCATCCGTTTTAACAAGCAGCGTATTGCACTGATACAAAATAGCCTGCCCATTTAATTATTTAGGAATGGATAGATAAATTAGTATTTTGTACAAATAATGTTTTTAATTTTTCTTCCTCGATGGATTCTAGCACCCCCAGCAACAGCTGCTCGCACCCCAAAGGAGATATATAGATATAGATATAGGTATAGATATACATATAGATATACATATATAGATAGATATATAGATGGGAGATGGCCCCTTTTATAGAGTCCCCGGATGAGCCCCAGGTGTTCCCGGCATTCCTCTTCTGGCCACGCCCCAGCGTGGCGGAAGTGCCGGCTGTCCTCCCGGCAGCTCTCCGGGCGCCATCCTAATTCTTCCCCCCAGCACTTCCTGGTGTGGCGGAAGTGCTGGGGTAACAGGTCCCCAAGGCATTGGGGCGCCTCCTGGCGGTGACCACGGGCCCCTACAGGGTGGAGCTTCCATGCCCTGTACCCGTGGCCCCCAAAACAACCAGGAAGGCGACCCCCACGTGATCCAGGGTGGGCACAGACCCACATCCGGTCCCTCATGACGTCCCGGTCGGGTCATGGCCCCTGGCATCCCTGACAATATATATGCCAGCAACACTCATGTCAATGACAAAACAATTACATTGTCAATCATGTTACGTTATTAAAATGTTTCCTTTTCTTTTTCATTACTTCTTTAACACACTACTTCTCCGCTGCAAAGCGCGGGTATTTTGCTATATATGTATGTGTATATTTGTATATATGTGTATATGTATATATATATATATATGTATATGTATATATATGTATATGTATATATATATATGTGTGTGTGTGTATATATATATATATATATATATATATATATATATTGTCACAGGTGGCTGGGTGCGGTCGGCAATCAGCTGCCTAATTAAGGAGCCAGGTGAGGAGGAGGACAAGGTTGTGGCAGAGGAGGCGAGGAGAGGCTCGAGTGTGTGTGTGTGGAAACAGGGGCTTTTTGACTTTGGGGAACTGGGGGTTTGGTGGCGGTGCACTTGATTTTTGTACATATATTTGTAAATAAACGTGGGGTGATGATTAAAACGGTGTCCGCCTGTGTGTGTTAGGGCGTCCCAATTCACTATATATATATATATATATATATATATATATATATATATACTGCTCAAAAGAATTAAAGGAACACTTTTTAATCAGAGTATAGCATAAAGTCAATTAAACTTATGGGATATTAATCTGGTCAGTTAAGTAGCAGAGGGGGTTGTTAATCAGTTTCAGCTGCTGTGGTGTTAATGAAATTAACAACAGATGCACTAGAGGGGCAACAATGAGATGACCCCCAAAACAGGAATGGTTTAACAGGTGGAGGCCACTGACATTTTTCCCTCCTCATCTTTTCTGACTGTTTCTTCACTAGTTTTGCATTTGGCTACAGTCAGTGTCACTACTGGTAGCATGAGGCGATACCTGGACCCTACAGAGGTTGCACAGGTAGTCCAACTTCTCCAGGATCGCACATCAATACGTGTCATTGCCAGAAGGTTTGCTGTGTCTCCCTGCACAGTCTCAAGGGCATGGAGGAGATTCTAGGAGACAAGCAGTTACTCTAAGAGAGCTGGAGAGGGCCATAGAAGGTCCATAACCCATCAGCAGGACCAGTATCTGCTCCTTTGGGCAAGGAGGAACAGGATGAGCACTGCCAGAGCCCTACAAAATGACCTCCAGCAGGCCACTGGTGTGAATGTCTCTGACCAAACAACCAGAAAGACTTAATGAGGGTGACCCAAGGGCCCCATGTCCTCTAATGGGCCCTGAGCATGCAGCTCGATTGGCATTCACCATAGAATACCAGAATTGGCAGATGCACCACTGGTGCCCTGTGCTTTTTACAGATGAGAGCAGGTTCACCCTGAGCACGTGACAGAAGTGAAAGGGTCTGGAGAAGCCATGGAAAACATTATGCTGCCTGTAACATCATTCAGCATGAACAGTTTGGTGGTGGGTTAATGATTGTCTGGGGAGGCATATCCATGGAGGGTCACACAGACCGCTACAGGCTTGACAAAGGCACCTTGGCTGCCATTAGGTATCAGGATGAAATCCTTGGACCCATTGTCAGACCCTATGCTGGTACAGTGGCTCCTGGTGCACGACAATTCCTGGCCTCATGTGGTTAGAGTATGCAGGCAGTTCCTGGAGGATGAAGGAATTGATACCATTGACTGGCCACCACACTTTCCTGACCTAAATCCAATAGAACACCTCTGGGACATTATGTTTTGGTCCATCCAATGCCACCAGGTTGCACCTCAGACTGTCCAGGAGCTCAGTGATGCCCTGGTCCAGATCTGGGAAGAGATCCCCCACAACACCATCTGTCATCTCATTAGAAGCATGCACCGATGTTGTCAGGCATGTATACAAGAACACAGGGGCCATACAAAGTGCTGCGTACAATTTTGGTTGCTGCAATAAAATTTTGGCAAAATGGACTAGCCTGCCACATAATTTTTTCACTCTGATTTTTGGGGCGTCTTTGAACTCAGGGCTCTGTAGGTTGATCATTTTCATTTCCATCAAACGATGTGGCATCCTTTCGTTCCTAACACATTACCCAGTCTATATCAGTATAGATATCCAGGAGGATTTCTTTTTCCCATTGAGATCTGATGTGTTTTCAAAGTGTTCCTTTAATTTTTTTTGAGCAGTTTATATATATATATATATTGTGAACCCGGCCCGGACACAGACAGGCGGAAATGTTGTTTCTCAACCACCACACGTTTATTTACAATATTATTTACAAATACTGGTCACAAAGACCCCAGTCCATTGGTCACTCAGACCCCAGTCACGTGCACAATTACCCTAAATCACACACAGTCCTGGCCACAATGCCTTTTCTTCGGGCCGCCTCCACAGCTCTCCTGAGCTTTGTCCTTCCGCCTCCCGACTCCAGCCTCGAATGATGGGAGATGGCCCCTTTTATAGAGTCCCCAGATGAGCCCCAGGTGTTCCCGGCATTCCTCTTCTGGCCACGCCCCAGCGTGGCGGAAGTGCCGGCTGTCCTCCCGGCAGCTCTCCGGGCGCTGTCCTAATTCTTCCCCCCAGCACTTCCTGGTGTGGCGGAAGTGCTGGGGTAACAGGTCCCCAAGGCATTGGGGCGCCTCCTGGCGGTGACCATGGGCCCCTACAGGGTGGAGCTTCCATGCCCTGTACCCGTGGCCCCCAAAACAACCAGGAAGGCGACCCCCACGTGATTCAGGGTGGGCACAGACCCACATCCGGTCCCTCATGACGTCCCGGTCGGGTCATGGCCCCTGGCATCCCTGACAATATATATGCCAGCAACACTCATCACAATGACAAAACAATTTCGTTGTCAATCATGTTACGTTATTATTTAAATGTTTCCTTTTCTTTTTCATTACTTCTTTAACACACTACTTCTCCGCTGCGAAGCGCGGGTATTTTGCTAGTATTACATATTTGTAAGGGGCAAAAGTATGTGAACTACTAGGATTAGCAGTTAGTTTGAAGGTGAAATTAGAGTCAGGTGTTTTCATTCAGTGGGATGACAATCAGGTGTGAGTGGGCAACCTGTGTTATTTAAAGAACAGGGATCTATCAAAGTCTGCTCTTCACAACACATGTTTATGGAAGTGTATCATGGCACGAACAAAGGAGATTTCTGAGGACCTCAGAAAAAGAGTTGTTGATGCTCATCAGGCTGGAAAAGGTTACAAAACCATCTCTAAAGAGTTTGGACTCCACCAATCCACAGTCGGACAGATTGTGTACAAATGGAGGAAGTTCAAGACCATTGTTATCCTCCCCAGGAGTGGTTGACCAAAAAAGATCACTCCAAGAGCAAGTCATGTAATAGTTTCCGAGGTCACAAAGGACCCCAGGGTAACTTCTAAGCAACTGACGGCCTCTCTCACATTGACTAATGTTCATGTTCATTAGTCAACCATCAGAAGACCACTGAACAACAATGGTGTCCATGGCAGGGTTGCAAGGAGAAAGCCACTGCTCTCCAAAAAAAATGTTGCTGCTTGTCTGTAGTTTGCTAAAGATCACGTGGACAAACCAGAAGGCTATTGGAAGAATGTTTTGTGGACGGATGAGACCAAAATAGAACTTTTTGGTTTAAATGAAAAGCGTTCTGTTTGGAGAAAGGAAAACACTGCATTCAAGCATAAGAACGTTATGCCATCTGTGAAACATGGTGGTGGTAGTATCATGGTTTGAGCCTGTTTTGCTGCATCTGGGCCAGGACGGCTTGTCTTCATTGATGGAAAAATGAATTCTGGATTATATCAGAGAATTCTAAAGGAAAATGTCAGGACATCTGTCCATGAACTGAATCTCAAGAGAAGGTGGGTCATACAACAAGACAACAACCCTAAGCACACAAGTCGTTCTACCAAAGAATGGTTAAAGAAGAACAAAGTTGTTTTGGTCTGGCCAAGTCAAAGTCCTGACCTTAATCCAATTGAAATGTTGTGGAAGGACCTGAAGCGAGCAGTTAAGGTGAGGAAGCACACCAACATCCCAGAGTTGAAGCTGTTCTGTACAGAGGAATGGGCTAAAATTCCTCCAAGCCAATGTGCAGGAATGATCAAAAGTTACCGGAAACGTTTAGTTGCAGTTATTGCTGATACCTGATACTGAATGCAAAGGTTCACATACTTTTGCCACTCACAAATATATAATATTCAATCATTTTCCTTAATAAATAAATGACCAAGTATAATATTTTTGTCTCATTTGTTTAACTGGTTTCTCTTTATCTACTTTTAGGACTTGAGTGAAAATCTGATGTTTTAGGTCATATTTATGCAGAAATATAGAAAACTAGCCGAAGCCCGCCATAGCATACGGCGGTGTAAGAATAGGAATGGAAATAGGAATTCAGTATAACAAAGGCTTAGGAAACCACCGTCGCAGTATAATAAAAATAGCAAGGAGCGAAACCAATGCCAATGGTCGATAGAGCACCTTCCTGTAGCAGGCTACGGAAAACATAGACATAAATAGATGCTGCATTCACTGTGTTGCTCAGTCGACACGATAAGTCAGCGCGTCTGCCCTATTGCAAGTGGTAAAAGTGCCATTTAAACTAATACAGATAGACGTGGAAACCTGGTTTTCTGATGAAAAAACAATAACGTTTTAAACTGTATCGTTTACATACAACAGATTTTGGCGAATCGTTTACATGCAATTATTTATATCCATTTATACACTAATAATGGCAATTATTAAATAACAATAATAAAAATAATAATAATAATAATTATTATTATTATTAAATAATTCCTCCCGTATAAGTAACATTTCTCAGACTGCTTTCTTCCATCTCCGAAACATTTCTAGACTTCATCCTGTTCTTACGCAACACAGTACTAAAGTGTTGGTTAAAGTCTGAGTCACCTCACGTATAGATTGCTGTAATGGTATTCTATCTGTCATCCCACAAAAACGTATCCATCAACTTACAATTTATTCAAAATTCTGCTGCCAGGATAATAACCTGCTTTTCTAAATCCACTGAACATACTACACCTATTCTCTCTCAACTTCACTGGCTCCCTATTAACTACAAAATACAATACTAAATACTGCTTTTAACATTTAAAGCTCTCCACAACCTCACTGATCTACTACAGACTGACACTCGTCTCGCTCACTCTGATTCTCATCTGCAGCTGTACTTTCTGTACCACACATCAAACTCTCTGCAATTGGAGCTTGAGCGTCTCTCATAGTGCTCCTCAACTCAGGAATTCTCTTCTCTCTCATACACATCAGCTTGATTCAATACACATTTTAAAACTACCCTCAAAACTTATCTTTTCAAACTGGCATACCAATTGTGAAATTTGCACTGTTACTGCCAGTTATGTTTGTTTGCTACTTATTGCTGTTTGATCAAGAGCGACGGTTGATGCGGAAGTAGGATTAGAGATGGTGGGCGGGGCTCTGTTGTGCATATCCCATGGTCTTAGAGTTGGTGGGCAGGGCTCTGTTAGTTGGCAGGCGTGGCTCTCTGTCTTGCTTGCCCTTAGTTAGAGTTGGCGGGCAGGCTTTGGTGGGCATCTATCTCTGTCTTGCATGCGCTCTCTGTCTTGCTTACCCTTAGTTAGAGTTGGTGGGCGGGGCTCTCTGTCTTGCGTGCGCTCTCTGTTTTGCTTGCACTCACTGTCTTGCGTGCCCTTAGTGAATTATATATATAGATTCTAAAGGGTTCACAAACTTTCAAGCACAACTGTAACTACAGGGTCACGGGGGTCTGCTAGAGCCAATCCCAGCCAACACAGAGCGCAAGGCATGAAACAAACCCCACCAGCCCACCACAGTGTGATAAACTAACAAAGATGAAAAAAATGAAAAAATATAATAATAATTGTAAATAGTAATACATACACTACTAGTCAGAAGTTTTAGAACACCTCAGCTTTTCTTCAAATTTAATCAGTTGAAAAAAATGAATGACCTAAATGGTGAAAAAAGTAAGCAGTAAACTACAAGAGCTTTAAAATTTTAAGTTTAAGTTAGCAAAAACTGAAAAAAAAGGGAAATTTCATAATATTACAAGTTGGCCTTCTACAGGAAACAACTAATACGTTACAACCTACAGATGTTCTGCAGCAATTAAAGTAAATTAAGCTTTGTAAGTTGAAGCAAACAATTCACACAGGTGTCCCAACTTCTGTTGATTACTTAAAAATCCTCTGTCTATCTAAAGGCAGAGCTGGAACAGATTGTGTTACTGCACTCTCTAAAGCCTCGGTTCTCAACCTTTTTCGCGATTGTACTCGCAAAGGGTGTGAAAGTATGTCCGCGGGTACCCCTTGTGCATAACTTCGCGCATAAAAGTACTTATTTTCATAATGCGATACTTGGGCTTGTTTTTGTGCCATCAGAGATTTGATGCGAGGAATGGATGCTGCTGATGGCTAGTATAACATCACCTTCAGGCTGGTGCTGGTTTCATTCTTTAGTTTTTATTGCAGTCAAAGCCAAGAAAGCACTTTAACATAAATATGTCAATGGAAAAGGCAACAATGCTGACAACAATGCACTACTCAAGTCTTCGCTGACAAAACCGTAACCTAAATATTCTGCAGAATATTGTCGTATTTTTCTGCCCGCAGATGAATCTTCTGGTGGCTTCTTATCTTGCTGCTGCCGTAGCCATTTTTGAGGAATTCCTTGGCCTGTCTTATCAGAAGACGACCCAACACCTTCCAAATCACTCACTTTCGTGAACGTATCGGTACCACTTCCTTTCCGTTTCACTAAAAACTGGTCCATTTTTGGGGTTCCCGCAAACAATGCGAACACAAGCATTATAACCACCTTCAATTCCTTTCTTGCACTGAAGAGGTTGCCCTCTCTTAAAAGCTACCACCCCGCTGGGGAGTTTACTCACGCGTTGCCCCCACTTTCCGAAGCAAATCCACTCCATGCTATAGTACAGCTCCACTGTCGCACGTGTTTTACTGATAAGTCACGCAGCTAGCTGGCAAACTTCTTCAAACTCTTTGGTTAAGTTTAAAAATTTAAACTAAAGCATTGAAACCAATTGAAACAATCATTATTTATTTAGGATAGCAGTCATGAGTCAGTTTTTGAAACTACACCTGAATTCCTTCCTCATGAAGCCCTTGAATTACATTTTCTTCTTTTTTTTCCTACTTTTGAGTTTGAAATTGAAACAGAAAGAAAATTAAAAAAAAAATGCAAAATTATATGTCGCTGCGTACCCCTGCATAACCCTTCCCGTACTCCTAGGTGTACGCGTACCACCGGTTGAGAACCATTACTCTAAAGTACTACTTGGACAATACTACACTATAGAAAGTTCTAAATTACAGTGGTAATGGCAAGATAATAGCAATTAACAAATGAAAGGTGACAGAGCATGATTACCCTTAGAAATGTAGGCCTTTCATTTAGAGAATCTTTAAGTACAGTGGTGTCCTACACAATCCAAGAAGAAGAACTCTGATAGGAAGTGATCTGGCAAACCAATCAGAAGACAAGTTTCTAAGGGTCACTAACTTGAGTGATAGGCGCCTCACAGTACAAGGGCGAAATAGAAATTAACAAATGAAATTTGACAGTGCAAATTTAGGCTTTTCATTTAGAGAAATTGCAAAAAAAAATATCAAAGTATCAGTGACTACAGTGGTGTCCTACACAATCCAAGAAGAACTCTGATAGGAAGTGATCTGGCAGACCCAAAGTCACAACCCAATTAGAAGACAAGTTTCTAAGGGTCACCAGCTTGTATGATAGGTGCCTCACAGTACAAGGGCTTCAAGCACAGCTTAACAGTGGTTGAAAAAAGCAAGTCTCATTATCTACTGTGAACAGGAGTGTTTGACAGGACAAGTGGCAATAACAAAGCCATTCCTTAATGGACAAAATAGGGCCTTAATTTACCGGCTCTGTACTACTGCAGATTGGAAGAAATTTTATGGACTGATGAATTTAAGATCATTTCACAGGGTATCTGCATGAGGTCGAGTTGGTAAAAGGATGGTTCCTCAGTGAAGGGAACTAACTGTCAAATATAGAGGGGAAAGTGTGATGATCTGGGGTTCTTTTGATGGAGGCACATTTGGTGACTTGCACAGAGTGACTAACATTCTGAATCAAAAGGGTTACCACAGTTTGAGGAATCAAAAAATTTTGTACACTTAATGATTACTTGACTTATTTTTGTACTTACTTTTTTTGCCATTGTTTATTTGTTCTATGCTTTGATTTCATGAAACATTAAGACATTAAACTGGGTTCATTTCCATAAAAAACGAAAAACTTGACATGCTCTAAAACTTTTCACCAGTAGTATATATATATATATATATATATATATATATATATATATATATATATATATCCATCCATCCATCCATTGTCCAACCCGCTGAATCGAATAGGGTCACGGGGTCTGCTGGAGCCAATCCCAGCCAACACAGGGCACAAGGCAGGAACCAATCCTAGGCAGGGTGCCAACCCACCGCAGATATATATATATATATATATATATATATATATATATATATATATATATATATACATACTAATAAAAGGCAAAGCCCTCACTCACTCACTCACTCACTCACTGACTCATCACTAATTCTCCAACTTCCCGTGTAGGTAGAAGGCTGAAATTTGGCAGGCTTATTCCTTACAGCTTACTTACAAAAGTTGGGCAGGTTTCATTTCGAAATTCTACGCATAAGGGTCATAACTGGAAGCTATTTTTCCCCATATAATGTAATGGAGTCTTGAGTTGGAGATGGCGCGGGGGAGTTTCGTGTGACATCATCACGCCTCCTACGTAAGTACGTAGAGAACAAGGAAGAACTCCAAACAGCGATCAGCACAAAACGCCATTTCACAATTGAGAAGGCAGAAAAACATTATGAAGCAAATGATGCATACAAGCATATTCATAAGTACAGCTACTGCGAAACAAAGCACGGCGTGAACCGTAAGTTTATATTAAATTAAGTTCATAGACAGGCTGCCACTAGCGTTTGTAATTTAGTGCCTGCCCATATAAGGCCGTCCATCAGCGGCAATCCAATACAAACACTGCCGGTAAATATTCACGGGTGAAGGACTGTGCTTATGCAGAGGAAGATGAGATGGTCAGGGTGGTGTTTGGCACAAACTCATTGAAACTGCGAGAGAAACTTTTAAGTGCGGGTCTTAGCTGACATTACACGAGATGGCACCAGTACAGCTGGGAACCTTCGATGCAAGAACACCAAGCGGCTCACGTGAACTGACGCAGTGCACAGACAAAAGCAACAGTTCCAAAGAGTGCTGAACAAAACCGAATTACACAATTGAGAAGGCAGCAAAAAATATGAAGCGCCTTATACATAGAATCATATTCATAAGTGCAGCTACTGCGGAAACAAAGCACACGGTGGAAAAAGTGAATGTCCCGCTAAAGGAAGACAGTGTAAAAAAACCCTGCATGCAGTTTGTCACATCTCAGATAAAAGGAAGACGAGCTGTTTATTGATGCAGTAAGGAACTAATCGATGAATGAAACCTCTTATCTTTACAACGATTGACAAACACGGAATGTAACTTGAACACATCCTACAAATACGAGCCTGATTGAAAGAAATAATGATAATCAAATCCTTGATGACAGCAACATTCAATAACACTCACAAAACAATTACTGTATATTGACAATCATGTTACGTTATTTTTAAAATGTTCCCTTTTCTTTTCATAACTTCTACTTCTCCACTCGGTACACGGGTATATATATATAAATGTATATATATACCCGATCTACAATACATACTTTAGCATAGACAAGCCACACGCTGTGGCTAATTGTAGAGTCTTAAGCCTCTAACGCCGAGGTTCGATTCGAGAGGGGTGTACTGACTATGTATGCGCGCTACCCGATTCATTTTACCTTCGCATCTCCTTGGTTTGGGACGTATGAAAAAATATTAGGTTAACGCAGAATCATGTTACGCTATTTTTAAAATTTTCCCTTTCTTAGCACAAGCACAGCTGAGAAGCTTCGATGCATGTACTCCATAACGCGTTAAAAAAATAACGCATTTAATCACACTTTCAATTCCAAGCAAACGGAACTTTTGTCAATGCATGATTTCCTGGTACATCCATTACACTGATGCACACATCACAGCTACAAAAATGTTAGAGTCGGAATAAAGCGCGCTCCTACGACTGATCATTTCGACTACCCGCGAAGCCTTGATAAAAGCATGGTTTTGTGCACACTGAAAAGCAAGCAAAATTAGATGCATTACAGAAAGCGGACTTTGTGGCTCTTACTGGGGATCATTGGACTTCCGTGACCGTTAGTAATTCTAAATACATCTAATTACAAAATGTTCAATGATCACACTGTTTTAGCCTAATGTACAAAATAATTTTGGCTAATGTTACTCAGAGTTTAAAGAGTAAGCTGGTCAAATTACCTTTTATGTTTCTGACTTATTTTTTAAGAAGAAAACTGCACTTTATGTTGAAATTTTGGTTATTATTATTTAAAGACAATACTATTCTGAAAATGTACTTAAAGTACTTAAACTACCACTTTATTTTTAAGTCTGCCCAATTTTAACCAGGGATGATATTTTTGTTTCTGTTTTGAATTCAAATGCAGTTTAAAAGCTTTTTTTCAGAAATTAAAACAGCTTCAGTTTACAATATTCATGTCCATGTCTATTATTTGATTCTGTAAGCCCACTAAAACCGTTTTAAATAAAAAAAAAACATTTGCGATTTGGGGCAAATTTACGTGTCGATTACATACGATTAATCAAGATTAATTCTTACACAGCCTCTAATTAATTGGATTAATTTTTTAATCGAGTCCCACCTAATATATATATATGTAGATTTGTATATATATGTGTATATACAGTATATATGTAGATATGTATATGTTGTATATACAGTATGTATATATGTGTGTGTGTGTATATATACAGTATGTGTATATATGTATATGTATATATATGTATGTGTGTATATGTGTATATATATATATAACTGTATATATATGTGTATAGATGTGTATATATATATATATATATATATTTATATATGCCAGCAACACCCATATCAATGACAAAACAATTACATTAACAATCATCTTACGTTATTTTTAAAATGTTTGCTTTTCTTTTTCATAACTTCTTTAACACACTACTTCTCTCTCTGCTGGTATTCTGCTAGTATATATATATATATATATATACAGGGGGCTCTGCCCTTGCTTTGCTTGCCAACAACCTTGCAGGCCCTACGCGCTATTCATTTTCCAGATATGCTGCTTGTCTATGGGGAAGTGTATGTACAATTTAAACAGATTGTTGTTTTCATGGGAACTATTACATATGCATAATAGAACTAACTATTTTACATTACAGTGAGTAATTAACCTAGTAAAAAAATATTAAAACGTAATAAATTGAACGAAAATTATGTTTCATGTTGCATTAGAGGCATTCATTGAGTTATATGTTTACGTTCTGTTTGGCTTTGAAATTAACATGAAAAAACTTTTTAAATGTACACTTTTACTAAAACACTTCAGTAAAACCAATATTTGGAATTAATTTTTCGTCACTATTGCATTGAATTTTGATTCCGTATATGGACATACGCCCTGTGGTGGGCTGGTGCCCTGCCCAAAGTTTGTTTCCTGCATTGCGCCCTGTGTTGGCTGGGATTGGCGCCAGCAGACCTCCGTGACCCTGTAGTTAGGATATAGCGGGTTGGATAATGGATGGATGGATGGAAATCCAACAAAAGATATACAAAAATCTTTTATGATGCCCCTTCCATAACTAAATCACTAGTATATAAATAAATTTGAAGGAGATGTATCCAACTCCTTTACTTGGACACCCAGATTAGCTATTCTAACTGGAAACTAGAAACGTTTTAATATGAATAAAATTATTCCATGATCATAAACATAAACCTCACCGAATTGTGGTGTCTTTGAAATTATACTTGTAGTAGCTTTAATTCTTGTGGGACCACAGATTCACATAGTGTACGGTCCTGAATCCTGAATGTGTAAATTTACGTTTTGAGTATTGAATGATGTGAATGCGAACATAAAT